>NC_064762.1:19237665-19539853 GCF_011397635.1 Epinephelus fuscoguttatus
GAGTGGAGTTAATGCTAGAGCGCTGGGGTGATAAAGCTAAGATAATCCACTTCTCCTGTGACCTGAGAAAGAGGAGGAGTGCGGGGCTCATTGACAACTTCACCTGGAGAGAACTTGAAATAAGTGGGAAAGGGAAGTTTTCAAGGCTATCGGTGAGTCACATAAGAACACAGTGGGAAAGAGGGAGTGGCAGAGATGCAGTGAGTTTACAAGCACCCGTTTGATTTTAAACAGAATAAGGAAGTACTTCTGTTTTTGCAATTGTCATCTTAAACAGGTTATTTCACTTGCGTCAGGTTTTAATCACATTACAAGTGACCTCATTAGCAGCTGCTTGCAATCTTTTGAATTATTTCTTGCAAGTCTACAGCGAAATCTAGTCTGTGTTACTTTTCATGAACCACAAAGGTCACGTAAAGAGACTTGATACAAAATGGTTTGTTTATTTTGAAAAATAGCTGAGAGGCTTGCGGTGGTGGTGGGGAAAAAACTGTATCATGGGGTGAGGGTGAAACTGCTTTTTTGTTACAGTTAACACTAAAGTTAGGGCCTAATTACCTAAGAGTCTGAAAACTTTAACAACAAACAAACTCTTCTACTTACACCATGTGGTGTATTGATTTATCTTCAAAGGGCCAGTTCACCCTAAAATCCAAAATGCATATTTTCCCCTTACTTGTAGTGCTGTCTATCAATCCAGATTGTTTTGGTGTGAGTTGCTGAGTGTTGGAGATATCAGCAGTAGAAATGTCTGCCTTCTCTTGAATATAATTGAACTAGATGGCACTCAGCTTGTGGTGCTCAAAGTGCCAAAAAAAATAACATTTGAAAAACTCAACAGCAATGTCTCTTTCCACAAATCATGACCTGGTTACCCAATCCACAGACCTTGTTGTGAACAGTTTCATGTAGGAACTATTTAGGGCTGAACGATATATTATTATCGTATCTATACCGAGATATGAACATGCAAGATATTAATATCCCAAAAGGCAACGATATTGACGATATAATTTCCCCATGAGTTTCCCCAGCTTGACCTGCACGTACAGCTCAGCCAATCACAAACATCCTTTTTACGCTTGCCCTAAATGTACAGCTAAGGCCAGCCAATCACAAACCTCATTTCCTGCTTGCCTTGGATCGACAACAAAGCCAGCCAATCACAAACATCCCCTTGAGCGAGGGAGACGTGCTGCTGCTAGCAACTTGCTAGTACACACAACACATTTGCGACTAAAAATAGTTTTGTTCGAGCAAAATAAATCATTCAGCACGCTGTGTGAGTACAGATTTCAACCAGCAGCAGAAACGAAAGGCGAAACCTACCGGTTGTGGGTTGAACGGGGGTCACAGACGGGAATACGGCGGAGCGCTATGGCCGCCGCAAGATAACGTGGTTTACCAACGTTTTGCCGTACGTGAAGAGCCTGGTGACGCGAGGCTACCAGCGACCGAGAAGCCCGGCTCCAGGTGAATAAGTTGGTGTCATAACTGTCCAGTAGTACCTCAACAGCTGAGCCATGGCGGCACAGGGAACTGCCCATTGGTCCGACAGCTCATTGGTTCGACATCCCATTGTTCCAACCATATTAAACCCATTGTTCCGAAGTCCATTCCGAAATCATCATGATGCCCTGTGGTTAAGGTCTGGTTAGGTTTAGGCACAATAACCACTTGGTTAGGGTCAGGAAAAGATCATGGTGTGGATTAAAATGAAAAAGAAAGTGACAAACACATAAGCCATGAGCCTGCTCCGCCTCAAGCCTTTCCCAGCTGACCCAGAGCCGGTCGCGGCGCACCATACACCCGCCGCGAGCCGTTCAGCACCGCGGACAGTCAGACTAATGGGATGTCGAACCAATGGGCTGTCGGACCAATGACATGGACCCGCGGCACACAGGTATGTGACGTGTCAGAGGAGAAACAAGCCATTCACATTTCCACAAACCTCACCACACTTTAGGGACTGTTCTTTACTTGTCAGGGGAGGAGGGTGGCTGGTTGATTTTTATTTTATTTATTTATTTTATTTTGATCCCCCCTATGTTCATCACTCATTGATGCTGTTTTTGAAGTATGAATAAGTCAATAAGTAATTTATTCCATTGAAATATCATTGATGTATTATAGAAAAGTGATTTATCTTTTTATAAATGACAAAAGGCACATCTGCCTCATTTTTGCTGTGGTACCGTGATACTACTCAGAACCGTGATATTTTCACTGGTATCGTACTGTGGGTCCCAATTTTGGTACCGTGACAACACTACCGAGTACTGTATGAACAGTGCCTTGCAATAAAAGACACGGCAGGGACATCTGGGGCCTCCTGTGTCAAGCCCAAGCAAGGTCGGATTGCCGATGCATTCAGTAGCAGAAAATGGTTCGGACTCGTTTTTTTTTTTTTTTTTTTTTATATAAAGAATGCTTAGTTTTCACTGAACCCACAGTTGTATCGTATCATATCCTATCGAGATATCTGGCATAAATATCGAGATATGAAATCTTCTCCATATCGTTCAGCCCTAGAACTATTTTCATTTTACAGAATTACACCCACTAACTGCATCATTGCGCAGAAGGAAGTGTGCCTCCACCGCTAGCTTATTTAGCACCACTGAACTAGCTAACATTACAGCTTGGCTGAGAAAGACACCATTAATGTTTAAATCTCATGCTGTCACAAGCACAAGCCTCTCATCCATGAGTAGGTGCACACTTTCTTCTGCACAGTGATACAGTTTCCAGGTGTAGTCTGGTAGAAAGGAAATAGTTCCTACGTTAAACTGCTCACAACAAGGTCTGTGGTTTATCTTGAGCAATTGGGTCATGATTTCTGTAAAGAGAAATTGTTGTTGAGTTTTTTAAATGTACTTTGTTGGCGCTTTGAGGACCAAAAGCCTAGTGTCATTTAGTGCAATTTAATTGGAGAGAAGGCAGACATCTCTATGGTCGATATCTCCAACACTGGGAAACTCACACCACAACGATCTAGACTGATAAATAGTCCTACAAATTAGTGAAAAAATGTTTGTTTTTTTATTTTGGGTGAACTGTCCCTTTAAAACAAACACCATTACATAACAAGTAGGACATAACACACAATTCTTATCCATAAACTGCTCACAGATACCAGATTTTCTCTCCAGTATCTTGTAATCTGAGTTTAGCATAATAGTGTTTGTGCAAAAATGCATTATTCACAATGTGTAAATCACAAAATTGTCACACACTTTTCTCACTTCGTATTTTCTATTGGACTGTCGGCTACCCCACAACCTTCTGGACATAAATGATCAAACTATCAAAACTCAGAATAGTGGAAAGGTGGGTTACAAACATCTAAAACAAGTAAAATTATTGTTGCCAGTTAATTAGGTACACCTCGTTAAAACTAATGCAGTCTAATACAACAGTCCTGCAATAAATGTTTTGCCTGATATCAAACAGAATTGTGAACTCATTAAATTCTGTTTCCATCTTCAGTCTGACATTGCATCCACATTAACCGATATTTGTGGGGGAGGGGGATTTGATTTTTCCCAACCAGTCACTATAGACCAACGTACCCACCTGAATCTGATGTCATTTTAAATGCCAAGATAGTGGTTTTGCAGAGGTTTTAAAAGTGGTGTGTGGTGAAATTAAACAAATTATGAAGGTGGGCGATATTGAGAAGACATGCTGAGTCAAAACAGCATTGATAGTAGCGTCTATCTTGTTTATAGTGCTCGCCGTTGTTGTTATTACTCTTCATTGATTCCGGCGTGTGCTTTGCAACGTTTAAAAACTTAACTAGTATCGCCCGTGATGCAGAATGGCTAATTGTTTGTCTAGAGTGTAACGATTTTTATTCATCGATTTTTATTTTAACTGAAAAACGCTGTTTCATGTAGCAATACCAGATGAATTAGTCAACTCAGTGGAGTGGTTTAATACTAGGGCTGCAACGATTAGTCGACTAATCAATGACTAATCGACTGTTAAAATAATCAGTGACTATTTTAGTAGTCGACTAATCGGTTTGAGTCATTTCTCATAGAAAAGTACTATAAAAGTGCCCCAAAATACTCTTACTGCAGCTTCTTACATTCAGATATTGGCAGCTTTACACACTCTCCCATGACAGTGAACTAAAACCCTTTAGCGTGAGTATGAAACAAGACACTAGATGACGTAATTTTGGGGTTTGGGCAAGACAGACCGACATTTTTCAACATTTTAACACATTTTTTGATGAAATGATTAGTCGACTAATCGAAGAAATAATCGACAGATTAGTCAACAGTGAAAATAATCGTTAGTGGCAGCCCTATTTAATTCAAAGGTCTGGACCTGGGCAAATAAATCCTACCTTCTACCTTCATGGAGGTTATAATAAAGGTAGTAGGATGTAGTTTGTGGTGCCAGAGGTGTGTTTCTGTTGTTTAGACTCCCCTTGGTAATATAATGGGGTGCACAAAATATTAGAAAACACCTACAGTTTAACAGCATCACAAACTACATCTTTCAAATTTTATGTATTGCAGGACTGTTGTATAACACTGCGTTAGTTTTAGTTATGTGTATCTAGTAAACTGGCAACTGAGTGTTTACTGTGACATAAACCAGGATTCTCTTTAAACAATTTCGCTAGGTAACATTTGTCAGCTCTTGCTTTTTATTATAAATATTTTATCAAATGAGTTTGCTCTTTCTAACCAAATCCAGGATCCATAATTTTGACCGAGGAGAGGACAGAGCAAAGAGGGTAGAAAACGAATGCCTGCATTTTCCCCATTGAAACACCACAAGAGGAGTCTCAAGGGCAGAAAATCTGACTTATTATCGTAGAGCGAGGCAAATAAAGAGGAAAAAGACTGAAAGGGAGAGACCATGAGAGCGAAAAGACCACTCCTGCTCTCCTTCCTCCTCATTTAGTCCTGCACAGACCAGATGAAGCTCCCAACCCCTCCGGTTTTTCTGCTCTTCCTTTATGACCACGTACGCCCCCTCCTTTCTCTTTTGTTCAGCCATTTACTCAGCCTTCTAGTTAACTCTCCATCCCCTTTACTGCACACAGTCACAGTCGTCTGCTCATCGATCAGTCTGCTGCTCACACTGTATTCATGCTGCACCTACTTGCTCAATTGCTTTGCTCTTGTGATTCCTCCTTCCATGAATTCTGACCTTCTGTGAATGTGGCCTGCCAATGAAATACTCATTCACTCGCTCCTTGTTTGTACATTGTCACGGGATGGCCATGTGCTGTCAGGACTAGTGAAGAGGTTTGGCATTGTGCTGTAATGTGCTGTTTGCTCAATGTTCTCTGTCAATGTCGAATCATCTCCCCTTTTTAATATGAAATTCACTTTCAAGTGCTTGTCAACAGCAACTTAGAATTATGCACACATCTGCGTATTGGCGTACAAGAACACACACAAAAATGGCAAAACATTCTGAGAGCGATAGACCTTGGTGAGCAAAACATGAGTGAACTTTCAATTTTTCTATTCAGTTCGGTTCAATTTGAACAAGTCTTTGTTTTTTTCCTCCTCCTTTTCCCCCTTTATTAAAGTCAGAGTAGATGACACAAGGCTATGCCCAGACCCACTGCAGTAAAGCCTGTCACTCTGTCTTTTTCCTGAAGTTGGTACAGTCTCTCCTTACCATTTTCTTATGATAATTTTCTGCTGTTTATACTCATTCCCTCAGGAAGTGCAACCCTTGATTGGTTGATGGTTGCCTGTTAAGAGGCTTTATTGGGGTATCTCAAAAAAATGGTTTATTTTAACTTTTTAAGCACTGTGTGAAGCCTTCAAGGGTTTTAACCCTCATGTAACCATAGCAACAATACTGAGTAGGGACGCAAGAAGGTAGATTTTTTTGCCAATATCCAATATGCTGGTAACAATTTATTTGGTCGATAACTGAAAATGATATCGATGTATCCAATTTTTCCCCATTTAAGTTTATTGATAACGAAGTTTCTTTGGTAGTGGAATTAACATCATATAAGAAATAAGAAAAAGCATGTTTGACATTTCTAGTAGTTCATTTTAAAGCCGATATTGACCGATGCCAGTGATGTACCAATATCATCAGCATGTTGGCCGATTCCAATATTTCATTTTAAAGCCAATATTGGCCAGTACCAATGATGTGCCGATATTATTACGCATCTTTAATACTGGGACATTACCAGTCTCAAGCCTCAGGTGAAACTTATTGGTGGCTATTAGCCCACAAATTACATCACCTTAAAAAAGCTTCCTTTTGACAGAAGACTCTGTTTGGTATAAATGTGATAATGCATGCCAATGTGTTCCAGTATGCCTGAAATAATGGAGCCAGTTCTCCAATGGGAAGCGTCAACTAATGACCATTCTCTATCCATTGTAGTCCATAAAGTGTTAGCAAATAGTGCTTCTCACTATTTCTTTGCGGCCAAGGTTATGTCTTCAAAGTGCTTGTTTTGTTAGACCAGTTTTAGCTCAGCAGTTTAAAAACAAAAAATATGACGTTCACTCAAAATTCATCAGTAATTATTTTGTCACAAGTCACTCTTTTCTCGCAAATATGACAAACATCACTTTCCAATTTCCAGCTTGTTGTGATGTTGAGTAAACTTACTAGTCTTTGTTCAAGCAATTCGAAGACATAACCTTGGCTGCAAGGAAACTGTGATGGGCACTATTTCCTAACATTTTATGGACTGCAACGATTAATCCATAAATTGAGAAAACAATTGATAGAGAATGGTCATTAGTTGCTGCTTCCCATTGGAGGACTGGCTCCATTATTTCATAGTGGAACACACTGGCATGCATTATCACATTTATACCAAACACCGTCTGTTGTTTGTTTTAGGTAATGTAATTAGTGGGCTAATAACCACCAATAAGGTTCAACTGAGGCTTCAAAGAATCAATTTTACAGACTAATAAACTAATCAAAGAAAATAATAGGTTGATTATTTATTAACAGTTATTTCTGACTGGGATTTAAAGTTCTGGCTGAACGTGGGTCTCAGTTGTTTCTTGAAAAATTATCATTCTTCCACCTGTTTAAAGGGGCTCTAAACAATATTCGGAACATTAATATATCAGCAAACAACTATTTGCTTTGTAAAAAATATAGTGACGTTATAGTGTCCTGAGCAGAGAATGAAGTCAAGCCACCTCTGAGCTGTTATCCAAGTTTCTTTATTAGTTGCAGTGGTAGGCGGTCTGGCCAGACATGTATGTTACTGAATATGAGTCCTGTGTGTGTATCCCACTGGCTGGCTAATTGCTGCTGCTCTGCACTGCACTGCACCCATATGGTGGTTACTGCTGATATCGGGACAGTGTCATCGCTGAAGCATAGCACTCACCCTCAGTCCCTCCCCAGGTTAACACTGTTAGCTCTGTCAGCACTGTTGCCGTTGTTGGCACTGCTACCTCAGCCACCTCCATGTCGAGAGCCGTGTGCAGACCTCTGGATAATAGACATACCCTGAATATTGTATAGAGCCCCTTTAAGGAAATTTCCTCAGTAAAAAGTGACACATTTAAGAGTTTGCCACCTGTGTGTGTGTGTGTGTGTGCGTGTGCGTGTGTGTATCTATAGACCAACCTTCCCATCTTCAAGCTGAAGGAGTCTTGCGTACGGAGGCGGTACAGCGACTTTGAGTGGCTCAGAACGGAGCTGGAGAGGGAGAGCAAGGTGAGCCACTGAGGTGAACTCAACAAAAAGGCTCTTGAGTACTTGGCTTTTCAAATCAGCACACAGCAACATCTGCCATGTTTTTGTGCGGGAGAGAAAGTTGTTGTTTCCTTTTGAACCTTTGCGATTTGTGAAGATTTGTCCTGCCATTAATGAAGACCATAAATTATGTTTTTAGCCTTAGAAATGTCATTAAAAAATGTTCTTGCCACATGATACTGTACACATTATCACTACAGGATCATTGTGTAGTGAGCTGTCTTTAAAAGCAAAAAAAGCACTTAAATCCTCATTGATATGTTATTTATGCATATTTAATTGCTGCTGTATGATTTCTGTGGTTGCTCTTTTATCTCAGGTGGTTGTCCCACCTCTCCCGGGAAAAGCTCTTTTCCGGCAGCTTCCGTTTCGAGGGGATGATGGGATATTTGATGACTCTTTCATCGAGGAGCGGAGACAGGCTCTGGAGCAGTTTCTCAACAAGTAAGCCTTTCCTTATCTTCCTTGTCTTCCTCCGTTCCACGAGGTTAAAACAATTTATTCTTTACAATTTTGTTTTTGTCGTCGCAGTCGCTTGCAGCTCCTTCCCGAGCGCGGTATCATTTTAACTCTCAAGAACAATGAAACACTTTGTGCAATAAGTAGATTCAACTTTTTCACTTCTCTTCATATTGTTAACAAACTGAACCCGTAGAGACAGACAGGTCTCTTTCCTCACTATCCTCCTTAATTCTCTTTTATAATTACCTCGCAAAGGACAAGAACAACCAAAAGAGGACTCAAGTGTGCACCCCCACAACATAATTTTTCCCACATTTGTTTTATTGTTGATGTGTAATTTATGATAATTGCAGCTCAAATTACAGCGCGTGGTTCCGTGGGATGGTGTGTGCACCTCTGCTTATTTTTGATCCAGCATGTCCTCATTTTCAGCTGCGGAACAATAAAAGTTACAGTGTGATTGTAATTATTTGCTTTGATTGCAGACTTGGCCATTATCTTTGTTTCATGTGCAAATGCATCAATGTTTCCTTTCGGAATATTAAGTGCGCTAAGACAGTTGAGAAAATTAAAATCCATAAATATGTTTTTTTAAAGAAGATGAGAATTCGCTAGTAATTAAGATTTTTCTCCCCCCTTTGCTTCATATGAATGAAACACTGCTGTTGATCATATCATTGTTCAGACTTGATACTGGCCAATGTGGCTGGCAGCATTGTTTAATCTGTGATTGAGAGCATTGTGAAGAGGAAATCTCTTGGAATGGTAAACATGGTTGTCGCTGTGAAACAAGTGAGCGGGAGGAGAGGAGATAACCGTCAGTTTTGATTAGGCTAGTCAAACATAATTCATACTTCAGGTAAAGAAGAAGGGCTTGCATCCCCACTTCACAAAGCAAGCAAGGCCATGACATTTCTCCATGCTTCAGCTGCACCTTGTCCTCAATGTCAGCATCTCAATTTCCGGAACCTATTAAGCAGAGTTTTTGGGGGAGGGCGGGCATGATCTCTCCAGTGATTGCCCTGGTATTTGACTTGTGAATGCCTCCCACGGGCCACTTAATTTGTCTGAAATATTTCCCATTAGAGGTTAAGATGCATGCATAGGTACAATGTCATCATGTTGATCTGGTCTGAGTAATATACCGTTTTAAAAATGGGATGTTTTTGGGGTCTCAGGTGCACCAGCTCATTCTCGTTAAGCTCCGTTTGCATCATCTGAAGGGACATTTTGGGACGTTTGATGTCAAAGTGGCTTTACCAAAGGAAAACAAAAAAATAATGTCCTGAATGCCCCTTGCTTTAACGTCACACAGATCAGGAAAGCGGAACCAGCAACACTTATATTTTGTTTCCTAACCGGATGCTCAGAGCAGAGGATCCACTGTCTGTTGGCTAGCTGTCACTGTGCCCTGGACGACATGCAGAAGAGCAATAAAAATTGGCCATTTAACCAAGATTTCGCACAAGGCAATGCAAACGAAGCTTGGTGTAGTTTTTGCAAAGAAAATTTTCAAACTTTGCACAATAGAAGTCAAGGCAGTGAAGTCCCACATGCGGAGTGAGAAACATTAAATCGCCACCCACTTCTGTTTATTCTCCCATGTCTTCAATAAGCCTGGATGTTACTATAAATATTTAGGCAAAATTATCCCTAAACCTTTGTAATTCATATCTTTGTTCTTCAATTTTGTTTTTTGTAAAAGTGGCATTAAAGAAGAAAAAACAAAACTCTTAAATCTAACTTGTTTCTAGATGTGTTGCTAACATACAGATTAATTTAAGTGAATCAAAGGATAATCAAAACACATTCACCAAGGCTCTAAAAAAACTGGTTTACCTAAAGTTGTGTTGTTTTAACAAAACTTCATCAATCACCTCTTCCCCCAAACTGTGCTTTCATATGGTAGTGCAGTTGCATTGTGCATCATTTACTGGTTGTAGAAGTTAGGCATGTGAACACAACCACACATCCATAACCAGTGTGTGCAATAGTTATATAAAATGCTCAGTAAATCTGTCTTTGATGATGATTAAAATCTACAGTCGTCCCTGTGCTGCTAGTCAGCATACATGGTCAGGGTGTTCAAAATGTCATTAATCCTCATCAGCTTTATCAGTGACACAATGGTTCGGAACATCATGCAGGCAGATTTTTATCTTGATCGCCGTTAACTTTTTAAGATTTTTTGAGTGTCATTGCAGCCTTGTGGTTAAGATGGATACCATGTAATTGTAACATCCCCGGTCCAACCAGAGACCTTTTTTGGTCTATCTATAGTTGGATCCCAAACCCATACTACACTAAGTCTCAGCAGGTTTTGATTTTGTGGTGTTCAGCAGTTTGTGCCTTCTATTAAAGAGACAGTAGAGAGAGGACAGGAAATGAGAAGACTGAAGGATGGGGAATGACATGCACCATGGTTGACTTGAAACCCAGAGGCTAAAAAGATTCCTCAAACTGTTTTATTTGTTAATGTGATACTATTCTCCCACAGTGCCTTGCACAAAGGAAATGGTGTAAATTAAGGCTAATTGTGGTATTGTAATTGGTATATAGTAGAGATGGGACAAAGTCATTGATTTGAAAGTCACAAATAAGTCCTAAGTCTTTGCGCTCAAGTTCCAAGTCACGTCCCAAGTCAAGACTGAGAACCTAAGTCCTACACTTTGGGTTTAGTGTCCGAAACAAGTCCTAATGCGCTCTTTACAGCATGTAAAGCCATTTTAACAACAGAGTAATATTATGTAAAAGATTTAGATTTTTTTTTTAAAAAAAATCATAAGTGCTTTTTAAAATTAGGTTTTGTGTTAAAACATGCTTGTCAGAAGTTGTTGTGTCTCCCTCTAATTTTCGACCAGCCCATTTTTTTGTTGCCCATGGCAGAGTGTTTGTGGGAATGGGAATGTATTATCACTCAATCTTTGGTAACATTTTTCTAACTGGCGCTCAGTAACATGACATTACTTTTTCATGGTTCTCTCTTGCAACTTGATTGGATGCTTGGATTGGTTTAAAGAAAATGGATTTGAGGACTTCAGTGTCAACTTGCTGGAAACGAACAGCGTTAATGTTAGTTTATTCAGGAAATGGAGGGAAATAAATCGATCCATGAAACCATTTTGAATAACATATTTTTTAATCTTTTGGCCTGGGGAAACATACAAGTATTTTCAAGTCAAAAGGCAAGTAAAGTCAAGGGTAGCACTGGGTATTGGTACTCAATACCTTTTAAGGTATCAGCCGAAGTAACCCAATACCATGTAGTATCAAAACCTCTTCAGTCAAATGTTGATCCTTTTGAGGCGGGGGTTTCGTGAAGTTGAGCGTGGTGTAATTGACGGAGTTAGCAGTTCAATCCAAAACGTTTGAAATTAACGTTGTACAACATGCCAATCCACTCACACTATTGGTATCGGTATTACATACAGGGTACTGGTACTGGTATTGGTATGATCATTTTTTGAACATTACCCAGCCCTTGTCACAAGTAATTCGTGTGAAATTCCAAGTCAGTGAGCAAGTCCTTTTTGATTTTGTCAAATCTAAAGTCATCAAATTTTGACTCAAGTCTGAGTTAAGTCCAAGTCATGTGACTCAAAACCACATCTCAGGTATTCAGTATGGAATCAAGATGCAGCATATAACTATAAAATAAAGGCAAAAATGCCACACAAAAAAGGCTACAGTTTCTGTCTTTTTTTTTAAGGATGTGAGGGTACAGTGGTGTCATTTTTTTTTTTTTACATATCTTTTAAATCCTTTTGTTTTTTATGCAAGCGATTATATGACTGATACCTAACATTTTTTTTCTTCAGAAAATGTTTCACATATTTCCTACCTTAAAGTCCAATGTTCCTGTCAATCTCTGTCTGTTCTGTCCAACCATGTGTCCCTGTATCACCGAGCCTCATCAGTTAACACAACCACTGATGTTTGAAGCCTGCCTTCTGCTTTTGTGTTTCAGAGTGGCAGGTCACCCTCTAGCTCAGAATGAACGATGCCTGCACATGTTCCTACAGGACGAGTTTGTGGACAAGAACTACACCCCATCCAAAATCAGACAAGCCTGAAAGAAAACACAGCTCTGCTCGGCCTGGCTTGGCTCAGCCTTGCTCGGCCCGACAACCCAAAGCTCTCTTCACTGCTCCAGGTTTCTCTCAGACAATAAACATTTCAATGACAACTTCCCCTCCCCGCGCCCCCCCAAAATATTATTGTTCACTGCCTCTTTTAGTTTAATTAGTGACCCTGATCGGTGTTTGTTTTCACTTTCTAATTGGAGTCAAGAATGTTGGACACATAAATGTGGTTGAAAGTAATTTATAGTAATTTCTCTTTATGTCTGGAAATGCCACTAACATGGATATATTATGTATTTATCATTTAGCTATGTCTTGAATATATTCATTTATATAGCAACATTGAATGAGCGTTCTATGTATGCAAAGCTCTTGTAAAGACCCACAGCGTTTCCCATTATATACTGTATATCCAGTACTGGCATGTTGCGCACGATACCTAGCAACTAAACACACACACATACACACATATATATATTTGATGGGCCTCAACTTTCAAATCACACTTAGTTGATCCTCTCTTCAAAAGGAAGCACGTGTGTGTATCGACCAGCACCTGCCCAGTTATCACGATGATTTTCTAGTAAGACAGAAGTAATTTACACAGAGGGAACTGCAGTATTTCTACTGGCTATATGCATTTTGAGATTTGTATACTGCTGTGCCATTTTTGTTTATTTTGAAGATTTTCCAATAAAATAGGTGAAATGTCTCCATGCATAAATACATCTGTTGATTTGGACTGTTGACCTGTCTAACACTCCACACTGGATAGTCCACTACTGCAAGCTGCTGTGATAAGTAAGTCATCCACCATCTTCATTACAAAGAAGTTTAGGCCTGTGGCTGATTTAAAAGAGTTCATTAAAGGTACAGTGTGTAGGATTTAGGGGCGTCTGTTTTCAGAAAGGATTTATAATATTCATACCTATGTTTTCATTAGTTTATAATCACCTGAAAACAAGAATTGTATTTTTGTTATCCTAAGTCCAGTTCAGACCAAAGATTCGCAACATCAACAAAGAGCAGGTTTGCAATGTTCTGAAAATCTGCCAGTTCATACCAATGTGACCACATAATACAGTGTATCATCTCTATAGCAACAACTCTTGGTACTTCGGCTGCAAGGATGTAAATGAGACGGACTTAGACTCAGCAGGAACGGAGGGTGATCGGACACGCCTTCTGCACTTGCCCAGTGGACTCTGCTACAAGCCGATTGGCTGCAAGAACAGTTGACGTGCCTTTCATCATAAAACCAGCAGCTGGCGACTTGAAGAGCTGAGTGTCAGGTGACACCATCAGCTGGCTTGAGTCTAATTGAGACAATCCAGTTCACACCGCTGCAACTTTTCTCTGCAACGTTGTTTGGTCTTGTTGCGACTCTTGGGTCTAAACTGAGTATTAGAATGAGCTGTCTGTATCTACATATTGAGCGGTTTCTCTCCCACAGAGTAGCCCAGAACAAGACAAACCAAACACTGGCTCTAGATAGGGCAATTTCCATTTTTTATGTTTTTGCATTTTTGCGTCAGCTATCGAAGTTCTTCTACATACTTGACCCTTGAGAGAAGTCGCCGTTCTACACCCTCACCACTAGATGCCACTAAATTCTAGACACTGGACCTTTAAATATCCTCCTGAGATCTGAACTTCTGCTTGGCATGCATTTTTAATTTCTCCTAGCTATTTGGGATCAGTAGGACCCGATAAGTATACAAAATAAACATTGTCAACGCTAATTAAGAACCAATGTCCTCAACTGGGACAACAGTATAATAAACAAGTTTCAACCATAAAATGTGATCAGATTTTGGACCTTGTCCGCTTTTGTGTCAGGATCAGCTGCAGACTAACTTAGCGAAGATGGCTGCCATCTTGTTTTACATAGATTAGTGTATTGTCCTCTTAGTACTATTAGATTGCACAAAAAAGTGTCCACAAACAAGTACAGCAGGGCGAAAATTAAGTAGAATGAAGTATAAGGTCAAGTAAACCCAAATGTGATGTCCTCATATGAGGACACAGGGTCTCAGGAGGATGTTCCCAAGTTCTCATTAAGAATAGATGAGGCTACTTCTAAAGGAAAAACACTTTGTAATAAGGGTGCAAAACACATGCTTGAGTAATCCTTAACAAATCTATGACTCTTGATCATGTAATGCAGATGTATCGTGATTAATAAGTCAGACTTTGAGATTATGATATATGATGATATGCAGCCAAATTAGCTGGAATTCAGTTACGCAGAAAATGTCATTTCCGATCTGATAAGCATATAGTACTTGTTCAGTTCCTCTTCATACTCATACTTAAAGTGAATGTACATTAATATTCATTTGCAAATTAGTATCATAATATGATTTTGCTTAATGGGACACATGCCAGCCAGGTAACTTGTAAGAAATGTGGTCGACAATTAATGTGTCTCATTTACACTCAAACCTGACTGTTGGGTCATGAAGCAGCAACGTGTAAATGTTTGCATCTGACAACCAGTTTGATAGAAAACTGCTTCATATTTCAGTGAGAACAGAGCGGCTGATCAAATGCATCAATCTAAAATGGCCTTTTTTAGATTAACTGCATTCCAGCTAATTTGGTTTTATATAAATTAATGTATCAACTAAAGATAAATGAGCAATCAATGAATTATTGATTTATAAAGCGCTTACAAATCAGTCTTACATTAGTTAGTCATTACTGTAAAACTTCAATTAAAAGCCTAGTCCCAATAAAACACCCAGTCACTTTTACTACCCTGCTGTAGCTACGCATTTTGACAAATAAAAGCCTGTCTCAATTAGAGGCCTGGTCTGATTGCCAAGCTGTTCATTTTTTATAAAGTTCTTCGGATGTATAAAAGCAGGTTGCTGGCCACCTCAAATTATATGTCCATTCCTCTATTACCCTATAAGTTATTCATATTCCTTTAGTCTGTAAGGGTCCTCAGATTAAAATAACCAAGGGGGTGTTTTCCTCAAAATTAATCCAAGTTGTGAGTATTGTTTTAACAGGATAAAGTGGTGTTGTGTTGGTATGCTGGGTGCTGTAATCCTGATGCATTGTCTGTTGGAGCTTGATCAAATGAATGATTCATAACTGATACATTATCTGAAGCCTAATTTTTATACAAGTAATATTCATACTGGTTTAAATAAACAATTTGATCATGTTTCCTATCTTTGCTGAGAAACAGCTTTATGTAAAAGGAATTAAAGGCCTGTCCCTTATAGACGCTTGTCCCAGATATGGGCCTGTTGACTTAAGTGATTTAAGCAAACAATGGCCCAAGCTGTCAATTTAAGTTTTATGCACTTATGCATGTGTTTTGTGCCCTTATTATAAAACTTTTTTTAACTTATTGAGATCTTGGAAGAGCATCTGATAGTTTTTTGAAAGCAGTTTAATTCAGTGTCTTTTATTCTCTTGGTCACAACTCTAAATAGTCATAACTCCAAATATGTACAATAGAATAAAAACATCACTGGCCACAAAAACATTTTTCCAAGTGCTGAATATCATTTTATCCAGTGTTAGTGCCTAACTTCACAAAAGTCGACCTAGAACAGCCTCAAACAGGACACACCAACACAAACAGGACAGTAACCACTTAAATACAAACACCATCTTCAGATGAATGTACAGTCAGGAGGCAACGCAAGCATGTCCTTTAAAAAAGTCTTTTCCTTCATTGAGTTGGCACCTCTTCTTCTTCTTCTCTCTTTGCCCCGTGCGTTTGGTTTCAGCACCGGATCGAGGGACAGCGATTCACATCCCCCATTACGCATGCGTCATGTTTTTTCTTTTGGTTTCCTCCATTGGGATTGATCACAGCAGTAAAAGACTGAATTGGTCGTCAAGCTCATTGGTCTCACAGACACTCAAAAAAACTTGTGAATATATAACATTTCTTTGTCAGACATACTTGGCACGTGCTCTCCGGAGTCTGTAGGCGGTATTTAAACACTGTGGGTTTCCTGTGCCCACACCAGAGACTGCAGGATTTTCAGTATCACAGGTAAATCTAGAATGAAAGTTACAGGCTAATCCTTAACTAGAGCGACTGTTAACAGGCTACTCGGTGAATTCCGGCTGTGTTGCAGTCTTTGTTTCAAAGGAGCCTAGAGGCCTAAACAGGCTATTTTAAGACAGCCTAAGAGATTTTTGTGCTCAGCGAAAATTCAACCCACGGTTACACCTGCTATGATTTGACATTCTGTCGACTGCTGGGTGGGTCTCTGGGCCTTTCAGCTCAAGTCTCTTCCAGATGGGGGGGAGAATTCATATATCGCTGGACTTGTACATGTCGGAGAGGAGCCTGGTGATGGGCACGTTGCCGATGGTTTTCTTGAAGAACACCTCCTCTATGGTGGACGGGCCCACGGAGCGCAGCGCAGGCAGGAGCAGGAGCAGCTTCCCGAAGCGACACGGCTGAGTCGGGTACCTGAAACACATCACTGGGGTCAAACACATCCTCTGGCTCTCCCTGGCTCTCTGTGCACAATGTCTGACAGCAGCGTGTCCAATTAACGCACACCTGTGGTACAAATAGCTGCTAATTAACAACGAGGTTCAGCTGAGACACCTGTGCACAATTACAGCAGTGGCTTATTGCCTCATTAACTTTATAATGAATCTGCCTGCCAATAGTTACCTGGACGAGACGGATCAACATGGCTGTGACACATGCATGAGCTTACAGATGAATAGATAGATGGATGCACAGATAGACTGATAGAGCTGAGTGTTACCTGGTGTGTATGTAACTGTTGAGAGTGAGCTGTGCCTCGTCCTGTAGTGCAGCGATGGCGCTGGCGTTGCGGAAACTTCTTAACTCAGTGTTGCCATGCGTCGGAACTGTAAGACAGAGGCAGTTTTAACCAAATGGGTTATTGATTTCAAAGGTGGGGGGTACAGTCAGTACAGGCACAAATCCTTAAAGGGCCTACCCGAGGTAAAACAGAACACCATGTTGTTTTTCATAAATTTCCTTCATGCATAGGTGTAGTCTACATGTCCCCCCACCTAGGCGACACGCCCCCCTCAATATTTAGAACATGTGCATTTGTTCCCCCTCCCAATGAAAACGTGAAATTAGCAGAGGACTTTGCAAAAAAATGCACAAAATTTAAATGTTTGTCGTTCAAAATGTTCTAGCAGAGGGCCCCCAAACCCTCACGTTTCACATGTGCCCCCCCCCAATCTTATGTTCCCTTCATAGGTGTAGATTTCATGAGGGACCCAGGGGACGTGTCCCCCTCAATATTTAGAGCATTTGTTCCCCTTCCCAATAAAAGCATGAAAGTAGCACAGTACTTTGACAGAATTAGACATTTACATACAAAATATCTAAAAAAAAAAAAAACTGCAGTAAATTCAGTGTTTGTTGTTCAAAATTTTCTAGCTGAAGGCCCCCAACCCCCACCTACCCCACCTAGGTCTTTGCCTTCATGAAATAGATGGGCACAAATCCCCAAAAGGGCTTTACTTTTTAAGATACCCCTACCATAGGCAGGACAAAACACCATGTTTGTTCATAATTTTAATATGTTCTCTTCATGCATAGGTGTACGTTTTGGAGGGACCCAGGGGACACATTCTCCTCAATATTTAGAACATTTGTTCCCCTTCCCAATAGAAACATAGTAGCACAGTACTTTTACTTTGACAAAATTAAAGACATTTACAACAAATTGATGCAGAAAAAAAATCTCCAAAAAAATTCACTAAATTCAGTGTTTGCTGTTCAAAATTTTCTGGCGAAGGGCCCTCAAACTCCCACAGTTCACATGTGGTCCCCCCAATGTTAAAATGAAACCTATGCATTTGCCTTCGTGAAGTAGATGGTCATTACAAAAATATTTTATATGACAAAAATGATGAAACTGAACAATACACTGACTCACCTCATAAGTAAAATAGTGCAGAATAAAACCCTTTTGGAGATGAGGGTACCTACTGAGTCTCGTTATTTTTCACCTATAGCTTCGATTTAGTTCAAATTTGGACTAATTGTGCCCCTACGCAATATACTTATCAAAATGTGTATTTATTATAAAACTATAGGCTTTTATATACAGAGTTGTCATGGGCAGAAATTTTACACAAACACCTTTTATAAAGAAAGAAAGCTACTGTTCCAGGTATATGATGGTATGTTAGCACAGTTCAGGCCGTCACACTGATACAGAAACTTGGCAAAAAAACAACAAAGCTGGTGTAAAGTGAGGAGTAAAATGTATTTATCTGATGTTAATATGTAACAAAGTATGCAAAACTAAACTGCTTTAATCACTCATACTTTTGGAGATATATCAAAAATGTAGTTAGCTCTATTAAACCTTATGGTGCTCAAGATTTTACAGCGTATCGCACGATGCTTAAACTACACTTCAAGCTCTGTAATAGCTGTTACCACTTTTAATGATTTTATACAGATTTATGAAATAATTTTTAGTTAGGGTTATTTCCATTCCCATACTCTTCATCCATTCTCTGTGTAATCTCTCTATCATCTTATAAAACACAAACACAATTTCATCTTCCAAACCTTTTCTTTTCAAATAAAACTGTTCGTTTTTGGATTGTAAAAGTGAAGGGTTCCCACATCCCCACCTCCACCCCACCCTTATTTACGCCCCTGGTTTTAACACCTAAAAAGGGTGGCGTATTATTACATGAATATTGATATACTATTAATTGAGGTACTAAAATAACGTTTGCTTTAATCCCCCGCGTCCTTCTCCATAATTGTTCTTAGGCAGCAGAGATGCTTCAGAGCACTTAACCAGAAATAAAGGTTTCCAGTAATAGACTGTAATAGAGAACACAGTAAAACACCCGATGAGACAACAGCAGTACTCACCGGCTTTAAATGTCACGATACATTTCAAACAGGCGAACTCTGTTGCGTCGAGACGCATCTGCCTGAATCTGGTCACCACCTCTTGAAGTGCTTGAATCTCAGACATGATCTTATTCATCCGCTGAGACTCTGTGTTTTCAGTGTTCATTCCTACAAGTACACATGGAGAGAACGTCATATATGCAGGTATTTATTTACATGTGCAGCCTATGAGGCCTGTTGCTGGCCTGTGCTCACATAAGCTCTCCCGTGCCTCGTTAAACATACCAGAAACAGCAAGAAGAGTCGTGGAGTCCACAGGAATGGCCCACTGCGCGATGCCCAGAACAAATAATTCCCTCCACGCGTCCTCCAACAGAATCAGCTGCAAAGAGGAAGAGTTTCAGTGTTAAACTGTGCACTCTACACCAAAATGAAGCAATGATTTATTGCATTTTAAGCCTTTTTTGAAACTTTTTGAGTAGCAGTGCAATATTAACTCGTGCGTAAAACATAATGTACATTGTTTTTCATATTGCGCACAGGGTGGTTCGTTTTAGTAAGGCGTAAAACCATTAAACATGAAATATAAAGGACAGCTGGCAGTTTGTCGTGACTGTTGCTCACGTTCAGAAGGCCCTTCTGGATAATATTTGGGCTGTAAAGCGTACCTGGTCAGATAAAGGGAGGGTGGAGAATGCGGGAACACTCTTCGCCCACTTGATGCTCATGAAAAGGAGGCGCGCCGCCGACTCGCACACAGACTCCGTCGCCACCTCGTAGAGGTACATGGGGGTGCCGCTGACTTCATGGGGATACTGGGAGAACGTGAGAGAGAGACTGTCATTATCAGTTTATATTCTAATGAAACACAGTTCAGAGAATGGTGAACAACAAAGGTCAAATTCCAAGCCCCAGCACCTGGTTTATAATTATTAGTGTTGCTTGTGGAGGATTTACAGTGAGAAATCTAATAGGCGGATTTGTGGCTCTTACAGGCTGCTAAATCGGGGCAAGAATTTCAACTTCTAACCCTTACGGAGAAAAACTGTAATCCTATAATAACATTTGGGAAGGCTGTAATATCATAAACTATTAAAGGAATTGAATATTTTCATGATTTAAAAAATTACATAAAAAGCTGTAAATGTCAGGTGGAAACTAAAGAAATCACAGATTGATTTGGAGGTGGAATATTAAGCCAAGTAAAACTTACACCTAATAAATCCTAGAGGATAAGAATAGTTTCCCCAAACTCTACCTTCGGGGTGGGCTGAGCCAGACCCACGATGGCCTGCCTCTCCGGTGTGGTGGACACTGCGCTCATCTCCAGGTTGTGAGGCTCCAGTTGTGTGACCGTGGTGAAGAAGGGAGGGCCGGGCAGCGAGGATCCCGGGAAATGGGTCGATGACCCGTTCACCTCTTTGTGGCCCCGGAAATATAGGGCGACCTGTTTGCGGATGGTGGACGTCCGGGGCCCCCTCTCGTGTTGGACGGCTGTGAAACGGGACAGAGTGAAGGAATGATCTCTCCGCAGGGATGAACGGCTTATTTATCCAATTTATTTATTAGTGGCTACAGTTGGAATTAAACTAAAACTGTCCCTAAAATCAAGGAGTCAAAGTGCAAATTTGTTTGCATAAAAGAAAAAATAATTGCCTATAATGAGCTGTGATGCTCCCAAAGAGTGTAAACACCATCCCTCTTAAAAAAAAAAAGTAAAGAGAAAGTAATTATCAATTCTTCTTTAAGCCTTTCATTAGCAGCCTTAAACACTTTCCCATCCGAGTTGCACACCTCCACCCCAAACGCCACTGCATGGCGTGTCTATGGCCGAAGTGATAATTCAATTAAACCCATTTACCGTCTTTATTCATGTTCACTTCCAGACACTTTTTCAAACGGCACGCTCGGCACTGGTTTCTGTGAGTCTTGTCTACGGGACAGCCACCCTGCACACACAGAAACACACGGGGGGAGAAAAAAGACAGTTACAGCCTTCAGTTAGATTTCTCTCATCTTGCACGATCGAAGTCTCCTCACTATTATCCTCTTGGGAGGCCACACTGCAGGTGAAAGATCGTGCTATTATCGTGTAGTCATCGACCTGCTCCCCTGCGGCTCCAGTGCGGCCTCATCCCGGAGGATAAGTACTCTATCCCGCCCTCTGCTGCCTAAATCCTCGCCTTCGAGTCTTCATATTAGATTGGATTACACCTGGTATATTATAGCAGCGCGGTATTTAGCCCAATACTTAATGGTGCAGGCATGACACAATTAGGCTCATCAAGGGATACTTAACACAGCGCCACAACCTGGGGAAAGCAAATGGAATCTGCGCGTAAAATGCGCATTCCGTGCGTAAATCTGGCAACGGTTTTTGGATGAGGACCAGGGACGTCGTGTCTTTTAAATCCTTTCTCTCTAATAACACTGAGGGGACAAAATTCTTTTGGCACGTGTGCAACAATAGATTACTGATAAGATATTTTGGCGTGAACATGATAGATAATTAGACGCAAATACAATTTCCTGTGATTGCGTGTATCGTTTGATTCTTCTCAAAATGACGCAAAAAAGACAAGGTCAGCAATTTCTTAACTGGGACTCCTTTGCCACAGGCCTGTGAAAAAAGGGACAAGGAGCCAGTAGGATTTAAATAAGGATAAAAGGAGTAGGCCTCACCTGAGAGCCAGATTTACAGACGTATGTCCTGTTTCTGCGGATGCTCCTCTTGAAGAATCCCGAGCAGCCGTCACAGGCGTACACACCATAGTGTTTCCCAGAGCTGCGGTCGCCGCACACTTTGCACGGGATGTCCAGAATCCGACCTGAGAAAGGCCCAGAATCAGTTATCACTCGGCTCACTTTTAAATGTATAAAATATAATGGCACAGTGTGACTGTTGCCCATCGTATATGCGCAACATCTGGATAAATTCCAAGAACAATTTCCAAACTTGACACAAAACTTGAGAAAATTGTTGCAGGTGAGGTGTTTGTCTTATCTTAGAGGTGTCAGGTTAGCTGCTTGACTTGAACTGGCACTGTGGACACACAGGTAATGCCAAAAATGAAGTCGTTTTGAACTGTGGAGCTATGGACTAATGGTCCTACAAATTACTTGTGTTTGTCTGACAACCCCACAAAACACACACACACACACACACACACACACACACACACACACACACACACACACACTCTGGACAGCGCCCCGCACCTCGTCCGAGCATGGGAATTCACGGCGCACATTTCAAGAATAAAGTCCGGTGGGAAGCGTCATATCTGAGCTCTCTAAGACAATGGCCCGGGGGCGCACAATGGAGACATTAGGGGAAAGTGTTAACTTAATGATTTTCCCCCATTGAACCTCGTCTGACTGCCTGAATCTCGACAAGCTGCCAACTCCCCTTCATAATGGGACTCGACAGCTGCTTTATCCCGCAGGTCTATAGGCCCCAGGATTAGGGAGTGACACTGCACCATGAGAATAATGCGCACCAACTCGTTTCACCAACTCAAATGAAGTGTATGTAAATCGACCCCGGTGTAGATGAAAAAATGTGATTTTTTTGTGTGAAGATTTTGTATTCAAATCTATTAAAAAGAAGTATATTTGTATGCATATGAGGGAGGCTTTTTTTTATTCTGGAGGGAAAAGCCGTCTATGTAATTACACTGACGTTTTGCCACCTGCTCATTGATTCGCCAGTGACCCGTCAAAAAGGGTAGCATGGGAATAACCACTGAGCAGCAAAAACAATGACTTCAGGAGGAGAGTTATAGGGTTTCAATTGGCAGATTATTAAGAATCAGAAGGCAATGTGGGCTATTTAACTGCTGGCCACAGCCGTGTAATTGCCATAAGATGGAGAGAGGCAACTTTTAATGTGGCGTTTATGTCTGGAGAGAGTTTGAGCAGAGGAGGTGGCCTGTTGAGAGTCATCCTCTCATCACGGGAATAGTTTAAAAAAAAACAACCTGCTGTATAATCACTTAGCCCAGGGTGAATCTACATGATTTAAAATTAACAATAAAAATATTGACCGCACTCACTGGAGTCAATTAATAGATATTTAATAAACCAAAGACAAACAAGTCATTTGCGCACTGCCAAAATAAAACTTTTACGCGTACTAAAATTGGAGACAAACGAAAGTGCGCAAAATTCCACTAGGATAAGCTCCAATAAATCCAACATTGTAGATTGCTGAGAGTCAATTAAATAAAACGACGCACAATTTTGTTGTGAAGGGGGGAAATGTATTTAACTTCCCGCTGTGGGGGTCCAATTCGTCTCCATTGTGTGCAGTAATTGCTTGAAGATATATGGCATTTTCTATTAACGTAATCACCATCAAGGCGAAAACCTACTAAAAAGAACTGGAAATTAAACTTTATACTGAGTGCAGGAAATGTTTCCACCGACCACCCATAATGTGGGTTTGAACTCGGGTGTGACACAGTTGTGATGTTGTTTTATTCTAATTTAAAACAGGTTATTAACAGCAGTGTGAGTGCATGTGAGCACCTGAGGATTAAACAACCGAAGCAACAGCTTGACGTGAATAATTTTCAAATGGTGACTCATAGAAACAACACATAAGAAAATATAAAATTAATAAAAGTGTCCTACATTTTTGAATATAACAATAACCTTATTTAGGCCGATATTATAACACAGGAGTGATTTAATTTGGATTCATTGTGAGGCCTAACACAAGGAGAGCTGCAAAGGTGAAGAAAAAATAATAATCTGAAAATTTACACCACAAGAAAATTTCAACACAACAAGAAAAATAGTCAACAATTAAATTAAAAGCCGCTGAACACATTTATGGTGAATTATATGGCTGAAATATTTTGACAGTAGTGCAGAAACGCGCGCACGCAGACGCGTAAAGGCAGATAAGCGCTGTTTATAAATCTGTAGCACACCAGCAATTCAGTAAGAGAGGAATCTCTCACACAGACTTTAAAATCACATTATTAGAGATTAAATATCTTGCTGTTTATTACCCCTTTATAGAAGTTAAATGAAACTACAGGCAACAAGTGGCATCAGGTGGGACGCGAGAGGAGTACTGAGAGCACGGATACTGATTATTTATGTCTTTACCCCTTAAAAACGTGGTTAACTTAACAAACATTATATTAAAAGATAGAGAGAAGAGTCAGACTGAGGTGGTTTAATTATCAGTCATGACAGAGACAAGTTTACGCAGCGTAATGTGTGCGCTCGGCAAAAGAAGCAGCTCTTCCCCACGGATCCCATTTCTGTAACACCATGAGGAGTGAACTGATTTTTTTTATTAGTGAAGCTCTGATGGACATGAGAAATATAACAGCAGCTTTATGTTCATGTTTAACACACCATGCCTGAGAAAGGCCCATCACGGAGGAGTTATTCTAACACCGGGCTGCTCTGTATCTCCAGAAGGACAGAAACACTTACTTGATTTGACGTTGAGAATATCCAGACAGCCACTTGTTGAGCCGGCGGGTTTGCTCATCATGGAACTCGACTTTTAAATAAAGTTGAGAATGAAAAATGTCCTCTTTCTCTTCCTCTTCTTGCTGACAAACACAAACTCGCAGCACTTTCCTTTAAGTGTTCACCAGCGGCGGTGAGATCGGCAAGTCAGCGCCCCGAGTTGCCCAACTTGACAGAGCAGATCTCCGATCTACAAGCCCCAAATTAAGACACGGGATTGTACATTGTACCGGACAGTCTTCGCCTCCGATGTGCAGGGTCCGTGTTACGGAGAGAGAACCGGACTGCGGCGACCGGTGAACGGCGACAGCAACCCTCCAGCTCCGGCGTAGAAAAGTTGGAGTTAGGGAAAACGCAGCCTGGATCTGGAGCGCATCCGACTGTGCCAACCCCGGTGTGTGAAAACAGTCAAATCAAAAATGTCTTGAGATGCTCTGACAGGTGAAAGCTTGTTAAAACCAGGACACGATGTGACTTTGTGCTGCGAGTTCCTGAAATAAGCCTTGGTAATATTTATGAGAAGTGTCAGGGGGAGGCTGGAGGGTGGAGATCTCCACTTCCTTCATCCACTTGGCTTTCTACTCCAAACTCCAGCCTGACGTCACTGGCGTGTGAGGGAGAGTGTGTGTATGTGTGTGTGAGAGAGTGACTGATCGTGTGAATGTGTGCGCAAGTGATGTGAAGTGCCTTGCTCATGGATCAAGAGGCATTGCAAACAAAAAACACGTGTTGCACGCATGTTTTCTGCAACATTATGATTTGTTTTAGATATAGATTTCATCATTAAGGCTGCAGCTCTCACAATAGCCAACCAAAAAGACTTAAATATCCCCATAATAAGCCTTATTTAAAAACACAACTCAAAATATCACATCACATATTCAAAAATAAAACAAATGGAGCTGAATTTGAGGCGGAGCTGCAGAAAACTTGCAGCCATGAATACTTTAAACAGTTTAAGGAGTGCTATGGTGTCAGACCTGAGAGGTCACTGTGGGCAGAGGGGCTCAGACATGGAGTGCAGTGTCATGTCCACTCTGATCGTCTGAGGTAGACATGATACTGATTTTTTTTTTTTTTTTTAGCTGCATTAATGATGTGTTGGATGTTTGTCATACTATCACAGATTAGAAAAGCTGAAGAGAGATTCATATTTATTTAATATTGTAGAATAATAATTTTTAATATAATTTCCTATGGTTGTTGCATGTCACTAAGTCGTCTTTTTCAATGGCTTATTTTAAAGTAATTTTGAGGTTCACTGATGTCAGTGTTTTCCAACCTGTTGCACGTATTTTAACTAAGATATTAGTGTCATTATTATTATATTGTTATTATTATTAGTGTCCCTTCAAAGGATTTGGCATTGACTGATGAATGTGGTCAATCTGAGGTTACAACTCAGGCATAAACCCAGCACTTTGAAGCAAAAACAAGGCTCCTGTAATGTGACATAATGATAAATAAAAACACATATCCCTCCCCCTTTTGTTTCTGCATGAAACACATTTAAAATTACATTTAAAATTTTAATCAGTGTAGTTAAAAAACATCAACATATACATGCAAACAAAATACAAAAATTGAAAAAAATGCACTCTCACCCCTTTTGCATTTTAAACATTATAGCTTATAAAAAGCAATAAATAAAACATAAAAATAAACAAAACATCTAAGTAACTACTATAACTTTTTATTTAGCTCTTTTTGGTCACTTTTTGTGCACAGATTCATACAAACATCACCTCCACACTGCAGTGATGTACATATTTAAATCTCAGGCTTCTTTTTAAAAGAATTTTAATGTGTTTATTACAGTTTTTTAAAACTCCTATCACACTCTTCATTATTATTTTGACTCCTCTCCTGCATCCACTTAAAAGCTACAGTTGTTTTTCCTCAAACTCTTCAAACTTTTGCCACTAGATAACAAAATTACACAAAATCTTGCGCAGAAAATTCACTTTAACAATAATCATTAATGATAAAAAGAGACAAGATAATTTTCATTCTCTCTTTCCCTAGTGACGTCAAATCAATTACTTCATTAATTCCATAACTGTCTTTACCTAGTGTATAAACTCTGCTGCACCTCCCCATCCTGTGGTGCCGGGCTGTCCGGAGGGTCGGGGCCGGGCCGCAGGGCCGCAGGGCCCCGCTCACTGACACTCTGACCTTGACAGCTTGCTGCGCTTTCGCCGGGTAACTCCAGAAATCCATATTCTGTTTTTAATTGTGTTCATTCCCACGGTACACTAAAGGCCATATGGACTCACAAAGTGTCGATTTAAGCGGACAGGGGCGAGGCGGAGAGGCGTAGTTAATTGCAATCAGCCATTGTTGTCTTTCAACCTGCCCTTTAGCTGAACAGACGAGGCTGGAGACTAACAAGCCTGAGGAGAAATCACTATAATATTCCTTTGATTTTTTTTCCTGCAGGGACACACAGAGAGCCGCGGGTCCTCAGTAGGAAGTGTACAGCCATATATTGTGTTTCTGCCTATAAATACGCCACACTATAAAAGCTACACCTTTATTAGACTTCTCTTATTTATAGAGGGATACACATTATTTATGATACTTAATTATTTTACAGCCTACTAAAAAAGCAGAACTAAGATGTCTAAAATCAAAACACTTGTCCCCATTCTCGCAGATCAATAACATTTTCAGTTATTTCCAAGTGTGTGCGGGTGTGTGCGCATGTGTGTGGGTGGCTGCCGGGGTGGGGTGAATGCTGAATGTGTGACATAATCTCCTTAACTCGTCCTAATCCTCCTCATTCACTGATAGCCTTTACACAAATATAACCAACATCATGGTTGCCGGGGTTGCCTTCTTTCACTTTTTTTGTATTAGTGACTCTCTTCTCCTCCAACAGTCAATGAAATGACGCGAACAAAGGGGCCAGTGGATTGTGTATCTGTTTTTTAGGGGGGAGCTCAGCATCGGTATACGGATACTTGACATACTATAGGACAGACTTAAACAAGGAGAGAGGAGTGAGAGTCCAACAGAAGTCACCACAGAACAATAAGAGCGCGCACACCTGTTGATTCTTGTTTTTTTCCATCTTCTAATGATTTAAAAAAATATAATAACAACTGCATTCGTTCAACACAGTATGCAAAGACGATAAAAATGACATATACAGTATGTAATCTGAGTGTTATCCCTGCAGACGATCCCCGACTGGAGCCCGGAGTTTAACCATCACTTTACGCGCTGCTATCACCGTGCGGGCCCCCTGACCGCCCAGGCGTTAACCAATTGGCTTTGGGGAGAAGTCACAAAGCTCCAGAGAGCAAATAATGGGGAGAATTCAAGCCGAGCAAAGACCCACGCAGCCGTGCATCCTTTAAAAACTGACCGGGGGAGATCATAGGCATCATAGGCATCTTAGAGCCCACAGACACTGATGATGTGAAGCTGAGAGAGGAGAGGAATCAGTCAGTCAGCTGTTTGATGACAGATAGAAAATGTGAGCACCAACAGAAATGCTCTCTCCTGCATAATTTTAATACTTGATCTTACTTAATTTAATACTGGATTAAATATGATTAAACTTTCTAAATAAGTGAAAATATGCAGGCTGATTTCAGCACCACGGACAGTTACAACAGGAGGCATACCTGTCTGCCTGCGAGCTCATTCACAATTTAAAGGGGCCTTACTTCTTCATTTATAAACCAAGTTAAAGTGTGATTGTTTATATGAGTTAAAATCTAATTGTATCTTAATGAATGAATCATGTCACACAGTCAGTGTTTCAGACCTGGGGTTGATCTTGACTCTGATCTCCTGACAGTCAGACAGAGCAGTGAATTCAGCCAATCAGGATCCAGTATTGTGACTGCTCTCCCATGAGGCCTACTGAGCCTTTTGACTTCATCTAGGCTCATAAAAATGACCAGAACTTTAAGATAACCCTTTAGCAGTTGCAACCATTATTTAAAAGCTAAATCATGATGATATAATTCAACTCAGAACAACTTTATTAATCACATGAGGGACATTTGTTCTACATGGGGACAAACTAATCTACAGGTTCTCGAGTGGAAACTGAAATACGGGGTCTCACTTATAAATACTAAAACTGTTTTTATGGATAACAACTTTTTTGTGGGAAGTGGCATACGCCTCTTTCAGGCCTCGTTTTGTAGGTACGCCATCTTTACAAATAAGACCACTGGACACCAGTGTGTTTGATCAAAAGACTGACTTTTGATGTGATTTAATTGGCTTATTGTTTGTTTTATTATAGGTATGCAAGACTCAGTGGAAAGCTGTATTGACCCAGTGGAGTATCCATGTGAAGTAAAGTAAGTTGACTTAAATTGGACCCAATGAAATGTATCAATATATGTTATTTTTTCATTTACCTACATGCCACTAGGTTCATTTTGTCATGTGGACATTTATTTGGGCAAGTTTTTTTTTCACTTTTACACCCAGGCTTGGTGAATTAAGTCACCTTTTATTTCACCCAACATGATAACAAAACCCATTTTAAAATAACTCAAAAAAGCTGTATCCTCTAACACAGGGGTGTCAAACTTATTTTAGTTCAAGGGCCACATACAGTCCAATTCAATCGCAGGTGGGCCGGACCAGTAAAACCGTTGCATAATATCCTAAAATTAACAAACACATCCACTTTTCCCACTTTTTTTTGTTTAAAGAACATTTTAAAAATGCTAATCCATTTACAAAACAGATGACAAACAGCCTGTGATGCCTTCAGAAGAATAAATGCAATTTCAGCAATATTTCTCAATTTTTCTCACTGACTACAACTCACTGTCATTATACACGCGTTTATCTATACATTTCCCCTCCTTAGTAGTAATCCTGACAACATCACACCAAACTAAAATTAAAGAAAAGAAGTGTGGTCAGGGTGGAAAAGCATCTGAAGCAGCATTTTACATGAAGAAAGCTACTCGTGCATCAACATTAGGTGTGCTAAGTCATTCAGTGGGACAGATTGGAGCCTTTAGCAGGCGGTTATGGCCCCCAGGCTGTATGTTTGACACCCCTGCTCCAACACATGTTTCTCTTGAGGAATGGCCTTTAAGTGGGTATTTTTCTGGTGTCCTGTGGTGGAATGTAACTAAGTGCTTGAGTAGTTTTTACTCCAGTACTGTACATACTGTACAAGCACAACTGAGATAAGTGTTTGATTGACAAAAACACAAACTCTTGATAATCATTTATGTTATTTTCATGTAAAAGACTGAACATTTCAGTGGTTCTTGGTCTCAAATGTGATTATTCATTGTTTAAATTCTGATTTATTTGTAATAATTTTAGAACTATTGATTGAACAAAACAAGCACTGTGAAAGGGTGGCTTTGGACTCTGGGTACTTCTCACTATTTTCTGAATATTTAAACAGAAAAGTAAAAAAAGGTAGATTAATCCAAAATGATAATAATCACTAGGTGCTGTCCAATACAAATAATTAGCTCCACCTCATCAGCCACAACAGTAAAATGCTCCTTACTCATATAATAATCTTATGATATAATATATAGATATATGTATTTAATTTAATACTATATACCATGTGTGTATTACATCCAATGTGCAATTACCCCGTACAGCTGTCAGTATATACCCATACATATATTCATACATATTCTTTTTTTCCATATGTACATAACTGAAAGGTGTAAGTAGTATTGAGTGTGTAATTGTGTCTAAATTTAGTACTTTATATTTTTCTAATTCTGATATATGTCTTTTATGTATTTTATCTTTATTCTATAAGTATTCTGTTGCCATTCAACTTATCTTATCTTATCTTATCTTATTTTATCTTATCTTATCTTATCTTATCTTATCTTATCTTAAATGACATGTTTCTCTTGATAAATGGCCTTTAATTTGGTATTTTTCTTAATACTGGTGGCCTGTGATGGAATGTAACTGAGTATTTGAGTAGTTTTTACTCAACTACTGTACATACTCTACAAGCACAGCCAAAAAAGAATTGTTTGATTGACAAAAACTTTAACTCCTGACAATCATTTGTGTTATTCCCATGTAAAAGACTGAACATTTCAGTGGTTGTAGCTCTCTCATTATTTTAATTCTGATTTATTTGTAATAATTTGAGGACTATTGGTTGGACAAAGCAAGCACTGTGAAAGTGTAGCTTCGGGTTCTCGGTGCTTTGCACTATTTTCTGAATATTTATTTACCAAAAAAGAAAAAGTGTTAACTATAGTCAAGATGAATCCATAATGAAAATAATCACTTGCGGTAAAATGCCCCTTACAGGTGAATGCATGAGTGATAATAGTTTGACTTTTGTTTTTTACAGTGTGAATATTTCTCTCCCACTGCCGGTGGCCCCAGTGGGAGGTGAGTGTGTCACTTCTGGTGCCACACAGTTTACTCATCAAGACCCACAAGTGTTCTCATCAATTACAGTAAACCCAGTGAGGTGGGATCCCTCAGGAGGACCACACCAGTGACTTTACCCCCAGTCTCACCATCTCCTCCACCGGTGTAATCCACATCCAGACACACCTCTGTGCGCACACATGCAAACCCCCGCACACACACATTTACACACACACACCGTGGAAGAGTTCCCCCTCAGAAAACACCCCAGACCCAGAACCCAAACCCAGAAACCCACAAGTTGGTGCGGTGCAGTTGGACGCTCTGACAAATCTATTTGGGGCAAATTGTCAGTGAGAAACTTCCGCTCGAACTGCCGTGGACAAAACTGGCTGTTGGGGAGAGCAAATCCCGCTGCATGAGGGTGGGGGACAATGGGGGGCGAATGTGTTGATGTGCGGCCGGTGGCTGGGGAGGGACAATGGACGGATTAGTCAGTCCTCTGGCTGACTGATTTGAGATGGCTCCTCTCAGCCTCTCACCGTGGGGAGTCCCATTGTCCCGCTTCTGATTCCCACTTCTCACAAACTCCAAACAAAAGTCAATCTCTTTCTCAAGGGATGGGGGGAAATATCGACCCGTGTTTCAGCTGGGGAAAGTGACTCAAAAACTTATTTGCAAGAGATGGCTGACTCTCTAACTCCCCGTCCACTTTTTTTAATGTCTTTTTCCTCCCCTCCTCTGCGCCTTCATCCTCCTCATTTGCAGTCTCTATTGGCCAGTGGATAGTGGGATGTTGAATGATCCCGGGTTTTCAGACTCAAGTGGGGCTGGGGCACCTGTTGGAGGCTTAGAGGCGGCTTTGCGGCCGGGGTCATTAATATTAAAATATACAGAGATGCCATCACGGGCTGGTCTGAAATCGGTCTGATGTCGCCCCTGGGTTCCCTCTCTGGATGGACCTCTGCTTTCAGTCAGTCGTGAAGAGCCTTCTTTTCTTTTTTTCTGTCTTCTCTTTTTCTTTTTTCCCTCCCTGAAAAGACTCGTTAACAAATTATGACAGCTGAGTAGAGGGGCTTAGTCTGTTCACACTGCAAAGACAAACATGTGAGAGCCAAGGAGCCCGCGATGTGATCAATGTATCTACAGTTCATTTAATATTCCGCCTGCATGTGCTGTGTGTGTGAAAATACCAGGGTTTACCAGAGCTGAGAAAACAGGTTGCAGCCACGCAGAGGTGACTAGATTTATGTGTGGGAAATATTTGTCATATAGCCAAAAGCTTTGATTTTCTTTGAATATAAAGTCAACAAAAGCAAGATTTACTGTCAGGAGTCAGGTTAGAGCTTATTTATGCAGAAAGGTGACATGTTATTTATGAATTTTTTTTTTTTAATTGAGACTCTCTATGGAAGCCTCCTAAAAATACTGTTAGCCATTGTAATGAAGAACCTTCTCAAAATAATGATGTATTGTCTTAATACAATGACAGTCTCAAAATGACTTAGTAGCCTATCTCAAAATAATAACTACTAATTTCAAAAACAATGGGTAACTTACCTCAAAATAATGACTTATTTTTCTCATAATGACTTAGTTATCTCAAAATAATGACTTACTTATCTTAAAACAATGGCTTAGTATTTAAAAATAATGACGTATCTCAAAATAATGACTTTCTTATTTCAAAACAATGACACTTGTCTTAAAATAATGACTTACTCATCTCAAAACAGTGACTTAATTATCTATAATAGTGACTTACTTATGTTGAAATAATGACTTACTTATCTCACAATGACTTAGTATCTCAAAATAATCAAAAGCCTTCTCAAAATAATGACTTAGTATAAAAAAAATAATGACTTATTTGACTCAAAATAAAGACTTAGCTATTTTTTTTTTTAAAAAATGACTTAGTTATCTCAAAATAATGGCTTAGTTAATTCAAAATAATGACTTAGTTATCTCAAAAATAATGACTTACTTATCTTAAAATAATGACTTAGTTATCTCACAATGACTTAGTATCTCAAAATAATCAAAAGCCTTCTCAAAATAATGACTTAGTATAAAAAAAATAATGACTTACTTGACTCAAAATAAAGACTTAGCTAATTCAAAATAATGACTTAGTTATCTCAAAAATAATGACTTACTTATCTTAAAATAATGACTTAGTTATCTCAAATTAATGACTTAGTTATCTCAAAATAATCACTTAGTTATCTCAAAATAATCACTTAGTTATCTTAAAATAATGACTTAGTTATTTCCAAATAATCCTAGTCATCTCAAAATAATGATTTAGTTATCTCAAAAATAATGACTTACTACTCTCAAAATAATGACTTAGTTATCTCAAAATAATGACTTAGTTATTTCAAAAATAATGACTTACTTATCTCAAAATAATGACTTAGTTATCTCAAAATAATGACTTAGTTATTTTAAAGATAATGACTAAGTTATCTTAAAATAACAATGTACTTATCTGAAAATAATGACTTGAACATTTCAAAGATAATGAATGATTTATCTCACAATTATGACTTACTTATCTTAAAATGATCACTTAATATTGCAAAATAAAGACTTACTGACCTCAAAACAGTATCTTACTTAAATTAACATGAGGACTCAAAGTATTTCAAAACATTGACGTGATGAGAAACAATGATGAGAAACAACACTGAGTTATTTTTGTGAGAAAGTTGCTTATAAATTGAATATCTTCACATTAGCCACACTAGATTTGATTTTACACTGCCTTAGTTTTGAGTCTAAGACAATAATTTAATATCACATATTTAATGTCTGTATTTTCACACACTGGGACCATGTTGGAAGTAAATGTTGTTGTTGTTTAACATACTATCCCTTAAAGGACTGGTGTATATCCATACATTAAATCCAAAAGAAAAACAAATACCAGGTTCCATTGTTTATTCAGTCATTCACAGTAATGATAGTATTTACAGCTGACAGAGTCAACATACCTTTATTACACTCATTCACTCTGTACTGTTAATGGAAGTTTACATTCCATACAAATGGGTGAACTTTGTAAATAGATTTCATAGTCAGCCAAATTTAATATCTCTAATTACATTTTACAGTTGTTTTGTTACTTTAGCCAATCTTGTTAAAACTTCCCTATGTCTAAATGCACATCATGATGCATAACATATGATTTATACATGTTCAGTAGACACTGTGCACCCGTTTAGCTGAGTTCTTGCTTCGAACATTAATATTGGAGTCGATGAAAACTCAAATCTGTTATCAAAACTTTGGCACAGAGGCATTGCATATTTAAGAGACAGGCAACTTATGATTGTTTTTCTATTATCTGCAATAAGGTATTCTGTGAGATATTAATAACATGAACATGGCACATTTATTCAACTTTATCTATAGTTTAAAAGCAGCAGTTTTTAGTTCATTTATCTTAAACTTGATGAGGGATTAGAGTTTGTACGTGATATGATATTTACAACTAATGCTGGCTCCACACTAGTCGTGATGTCACAAAATCACGCACTAAGTGTACGTGTCTTATGCTCAACTTGAAGAAGATCACAGAGAAACTTTCCATCTTCAGCAGATGAAAGTGAAAAAGCAGCCTTAAAGGGTCTAACTCTGCTCAGTGAAGCTTAAACATCCAAGTGGAGAACCAATAAGCCAAAATATATGTTTGACTGGAGGGTCCGTTAATAGATTGCTGCCTGTACATTACAGTAAAGAGAGTTTCACATATATGTGCTGCCACAACCAACCATGCTGTCCGTGCGCACAAAGTCTCTAAATGTCTTTAAAAGCAGTGTGAACAGTGGTCTCGGTCGTCAGACGGATTAACCACAGAATGGCTGTCATCAGCGGTTCTTCACCTGGAGTCACTCTGACAGTCATTCTGCTGTTTATCCTGCTCTGTTCAGCAGTCAGTCTTGCTTCTGCCCTGCTTCCCCTGATGTTATCCTGCTGGCTCCACAGGTCAGGTTCAACGGTCACGGTCTGGGGTCACAGTTTCCACCCGTCATTAACCCTCAGGGACCCCTGCGGCACAGGAGCTGTCATCAGGAGCCTCACACTCACCTCACAGGTCTTAATACACACCCAGACACACTGGGGGCTGGTGGTTAACTGATAGAATCAGTGCAGGCAACCTTCCCTGTGTTCAGATTGCAGTGTAATATGTGTGATGAGGCTCTTTGGAGAGCAGATCTGGGTCAGCGTATGAGTGTGTGTCAGGTGACATGGTGAGAATATTGATGAGCGTGTGGCGTTTGTAGGTTAGTGGTGGATATACTTTGTGTATATAGTTCCTCACACTGAATGATAGGAGGATATGTGGTCATTTTGATTAGAAGAGTCCGAGACAACACTGCTGAAATTTGCTGTAAGATGCTTTCAGTGTTAAGTGAAGGGAGTTTTTATATAGTGTGAGGTTGACTGTGTGTAAATGCAAAATCCCCCTAGAGTGGAGGGAAAACACAATGGATGAATGAGCATTATCTAATGCTCACCTGGTGGAAAAACAGACAAATAATGTGAAGAAAAACATTGGATTCCTGCACACACACTGTCAGCACTGAGTTCATCCGAGGCCTGTCTTATTTGTTAAGGACCTCATCAGGCAGGTATACAGGTTTAAAAGCCTGTATCATCATGGCTATATGATTACAAGACCAGTGCCAACTCACTGCTCACCGGAGTTCCTCGGGGTCAAACACAAACAGGTGATGAAGAACAAGCTCCAATCACATGTGAGAAATTGTGATACAACTTTTAGCTCCCTCCCTAGTCAACGTTTGTATGTGGGGCCCATGTGGTTAGCAAATAAGCTGAAAAAAGGGCCCTATATGGGATTGTCCAAGGGCTCCATAATGGTCCCATGCCAATTGCCCACATGGGTGGTTTAGCCCAAGTGGGCCCCACATTGATTATACTATGGCTACCTGGGCACCAAATGGGTATGGGTCCAAAATGGACATCTTATCTGGGGCCTACTTGGGTAAAACCATCTATGTGGAACCCTTGGACAATCCCATATAGGGCCCATTCATCAGTTCATTTACTACCTACATGGGCCCCACATACAAATGTTGGCTGGGTCATTACACCTGTAACTACTTGATGAATGAACATGGTTTCACTTTCTTTCATTTCTTTATTTACTTGTCACACATTGCTTAAAAAATCCATAGAATATACTGTATGTAAGTTGTTTAAGTTTTAGGACAAGACTATAGCATGACTCAAAGCCACATGCCACAGCATTTATAGTCTTAGGTAGTTTGCAGTGTGCTCCTCAGACGGCCCTTTAAACAAATACAAAACTACATAACACACATATGTGTCCATCACGGTTGTTTTTGACAGAGTGTTCATTCATTGAATGGTTTTAAGTGTATAAGAGAGTCAGATGTTACTGCAAAAATGTCACATGTTAATTAAAGGGACAGTACACACCTAAATCAAAAGTACATATTTTTCCTCTTATCTGTAGTGCTGTTTTTCAGTCTAGACTGTTTTGGTGTGAGTTGCTGAGTGTTGGAGATATCGGCCGTAGAGATGTCTGCCCTCTCTCGATATAATGGAACTAGATGGCACTCAGCTTGTGGTGCTCAAAGCACCAAAAAAATACACTTCACTGCCTGGCTGCCAGAAGAAAATGCATTATGTGATTCTACAAACCACTCAGACTTTCATACATATCATATCAACATTTCTAAGGTGATGTAAGAATTGACCGCAGTGATTTCTTCATCTAAATCATCAACGTGTCTCTTAGACCCCATCCCAACTAGGCTACTTAAGGAGGTCTTTCCTTTAGTTAACACTCATATATTAGATATGATCAATATATCCTTATTAACAGGCTATGTACCACAGTCTTTTAAGGTAGCTGTAATTAAACCTCTACTAAAAAAGCCCACCCTGGATCCAGAGGTGTTAGCCAACTACAGACCAATATCTAATCTTCCCTTTATGTCAAAGATCCTTGAGAAAGTAGTTGCAGACCAGCTGTGTGATTTTCTCCATGATAATAATTTGTTTGAGGAATTTCAGTCAGGATTTAGAGTGCATCATAGCACTGAGACAGCACTAGTCAAAATTACAAATGACCTTCTCATTGCTTCAGACAAAGGACTTGTCTCTGTACTTGTTTTATTAGATCTTAGTGCAGCGTTTGACACTATTGACCATCAAATTCTACTGCTGAGACTGGAACACTTAATTGGCCTAAAAGGTTCTGCACTGAGCTGGTTTAAATCTTATTTATCTGATCGTTTTCAGTTTGTTGACGTTCATAATGAATCATCCTCACGTACCAAAGTTTGTTTTGGAGTTCCGCAAGGTTCTGTGCTCGGACCAATCCTATTTACTCTATATATGCTTCCTTTAGGTAACATCATTAGAAATCACTCTATAAATTTCCATTGTTATGCGGATGATACTCAGTTGTATTTATCGATGAAGCCAGAAGAAACTAATCAATCAACTAAACTCCATAACTGCCTTAAAGACATAAAAACTTGGTTGAGCACCAATTTCCTGATGTTAAATTCAGACAAAACTGAAGTTATTGTTCTTGGCCCCAAACAACTCAGAGACTCTTTATCTGATGACATAGTTTCTCTATTAGGACTATCCTGACCTGAAAAGATGCAGAAAAATTGGTCCACGCTTTTGTTACCTCTAGGCTGGATTACTGTAACTCTCTATTATCAGGTAGCTCTAGTAAGTCCTTAAAAACTCTCCAGCTAATTCAGAATGCAGCAGCACGTGTACTAACAGGAACTAAGAAACGTGATCATATTTCTCCTGTTTTAGCTTCTCTGCACTGGCTCCCTGTAAAATCCAGAATTGAATTTAAAATCCTACTGTTAACTTATAAAGCTCTAAATGGTCAAGCTCCGTCATATCTTAGAGAGCTCATAGTGTCATATTATCCTACTAGAACACTGCGCTCTGAGAACGCGGGGTTACTCGTGGTCCTTGAAGTCTCCAAAAGTAGATCAGGAGCCAGAGCCTTTAGCTATCAGGCTCCTCTCCTGTGGAATCATCTTCCTGTTATGGTCCAGGAGGCAGACACCGTCTCCACATTTAAGACTAGACTTAAGACTTTCCTCTTTGATAAAGCTTATAGTTAGGGCTGGCTCAGGCTTGCCCTGCACCAGCCCCTAGTTAGGCTGACTTAGGCCTAGTCTGCCAGAGGACCCCCTATAATACACCGGGCACCTTCTCACCTTCTCTCCTTCTCTCCTTCTCTCTCTCTCTCTCTCTCTCGTATTCTATTACTGCATCTTGCTAACCCGGCCATTCTGGATGTCACTAACTCGGCTTCTTTTCCGGAGCCTTTGTGCTCCACTGTCTCTCAGATTAACTCATATCGCAACGGTGCCTGGACAGCGTGACGTGTGTGGTTGTGTTGCTGCCGTGGTCCTGCCAGATGCCTCCTGCTGCTGCTGCCATCATTAGTCATTAGTCATACTTCTACTGTTATTATACACATATGACTATTGTCACACATGTATACTGCCAGATATTAATACATACTTTCAACATATTGTACCACAGTAGCCAGAACTATAACTATAATATTATTACTTTCAACATTGTTGTTGTAAGATACTGTCATTACCTGCATCTCTCTCTCATTGGGGTCATTGGGAGCTAGAGAGGATAGTGGATGGTGTGCCACCTAGGCAAGACGTCTGCCAAGCGGCAGACCTCTGTTTGAAACCAACACATTCTCTCACAGACCCTGTCACATATTGGCACTTGGTCGCGGACTTTCCACGTCCACATATGATGTGAAAGGTACCCTGGGTGTGTTGGTTGTTGACGTTCTGGACGCAGTGTCACACTCTGCCTGTAACATGTATCATCTGTTTTCAAAATACATTTTCTTTTTCACAAGAAATGTAGTTTGCACACAGTCTCATTCAAAATAAACGCACTACATCAGTACAACTCTGCTAGTTGACTTTTTTTGTCTTCAACAACTAAGGCACGTGTTTATTCTTTGCCAACACTCATACGTGGTTGGAAACCACGTTCTTTTTAGGAAAACAGAACAAGGTCTGGCTTTACAGTCTTATGGGAAGCGGATGCTGGTCCCTCAGACGAGGGCCGTCCTGCCTGCCCTACAGGGACTTCTGTAATGGCGACCAGCTGTGCATCTTCCCAATGTGAAAGGATTGCTTTTGTCATCGGTTTCAGACGCTGGAAGTCACTGACAAAGAGGTGGTTTTTGACAACTTTGGTAGTCGGCTGAGCTGTAAGGCTAGCTAGCTCAGTGGTGCTAAGTGAACTAGCAGCAGATGCAGCTTCCTTCGGTATGTTGGCAGGTGTAGCTGGGCACAAAAAAAATAGTTCCTATATGAAACTGCTCACAACAAGGTCTGTGGATTATCTTGAGTAACCAGGTCATGATTTCTGGGAAGAGACATCACTGTTGAGTTTTTCAAATGTATCTAATATAGAATTTAAGAACTTATAAATAGTACTACAGGTAAGAGGACAAATATGTGTTTTTGATTTGGAAGTGAACTGCCCCTTTAAGCTCATGCCTATATAGCATTAATTTGTTTCCCTCTAAAGTTGGTTACTAATTACTCAATACTTCACAACATTGGCTAAAATGTTAAACTGTTGCAAAAGAATACACAGAATATTTCACTGAGCACTTCATTAATTTGCTACCATTCACACACAGAAAAAGCTGTGAGGACATCACACGTATGCTCCTTCATTGCCGATTGTATAACATACACTATGCAGCGACAGGAAACAAAGACTGGGCCTGGTTAACTCGTGTAACATGCCAGTAATAGATCCACTGAGATCCAGAATACATTAAATACATTTATTAATGAAAAAGAATCAAGTTGTTATAACATGCACAAACTTATAGAATCAAAATGATCACAAAAAATAGGCGACCCCCTCACCGTCTGTTTCCAACCAAAAAAAACCCCCCACACAGGTGAAGTTGAGATGCTGATATAGATTATGAGTGTCACTGCTCACACCCATGTGATCCAACTCTCCCAATAACTGCAATCACAAAAAAAATTATAAATAATAATATCCCAAAACACTAACCAAAAACATAACAATACCAAAACACAAACCATTTCAAAAGTATTAATCTTACAAGATTCAATCCTTTCTAAATCATTTCATGGCTCCTAAACACACCACACCACTAAAGATAGTAGGACTGTGCTTAAAACTTCACTTCCAAGTAATAAATGAAGCACTCAGCTTATAATAAAACATGTTTATAATAACATATGACAGTACAATGCACATCGGCTCTATCAGCGTCTAGTTTTAAGTAATGAAATGGCAGGGGCAGAATGTCGTGAAGGAATTTCATACATAGTTTTGTGTTTGTTTTTAGCATTCAAAGATAAAGATGAGACATGATGAAAGCAGCTGGGAGACATGGGGTCCTTTAGAAACACCCAAACAATGATTAGGGCAAAGAAGCACTTGTTTTTTGGGGGGATTTTTTTTCCATATTCACCACATTTTCTCAATCATCCACCCCACCACCCTGCAGCTCAGTGCGTTCCCATCCTCAAATTCCCTCAAAGTTTCAGATGCTCACAATTCCACAATGCCCAGATGCTGTCCTTTGGCCCTTTACCCCCCTCAACCCAGAGCTATCATTCATAACCTTTCTGTGGAGCTGGGAGTGAAAGAGGTGGGATAAGGGAGAAAGAGGGGGAGCGGAGAGCAACATGGCAGCTTATTTAGAAGACTTCCTTTATTGGAACATGTGCAAGCAGTTCACTCACAAAGGACTTAAATAGGATATTTTCTGTTCCCTATAGTTGCTTTCCCCTTTTAAGTGCCGAGGCAAAAAAAGTAAGTTTACAACTCCCTCCTCAATGGGGGCTCTTCACTCTCAGGTTGCGGGGACCTGAGTGACCTAGGAAAGTTAATTAGGAGGCGAACAAAGAGCGAGCTGGAGCAGAATGCCTAGCCTCTCCTCCAGCCAAAGATGTCATCCATTAATTAGGAAAATCTTTAAGGTGGCCTTATTGAATTTACAGAAAGCCCTGTGGTTGGCGGGCAACAGTTTTTTGATCAAGCCCTGACTCAAACAATGCCTTTCTGGGGGTTAAAAAAGAAGAAGAAGGGAGGAGATTGGTGGTAGAAGAAGAGAGGGAAAGGGGGGGTAGAAAAAGAAACGTATGGGTTTGCGGCGGAGTACAGTTTAATGGGGGGTTGCTGCCGATTGTGACAGCTCAGATTCACATGGGTATGGGGGGCATAGTTTTGGGATGATGTCATGCAAAGGCAACCTGGGGGCTTGGGAAGTAAGAAGGAGGGGGTTCTGAGCTTGAGCCACAGGGGCCACTCAAAGTTAACATCGCTGCGTGCATCTGGGCCAAATCCTTTTCTTCTGGCCCAGGAGAGGCTTTCCTGAACGCCAAGCCCTCCACCACTCCTCCCACTCCCTCGTTCACAAATCAGGGCTTGCTTTAAAGCTAACCCCTTGCTAACTGACTAGCTAACTGCCTTTTCTTTCCAGTCTAACTGCCTATTCATCCCCTGGCCCACTATGAATAATATAACCGGGTAACATGGAGCTGTAATGCAGCTCCTCCGCTTTAACAAACCTGGTCTTTCAGCTCACTTTGTGTTAACTATTTTCTGTATTAAGTGTCTCATTTGAGTAAATTCACATTTAGAGTGTTAACAACTGGATTAACAACCTGTGCCTGGTTGATCCTGAGATGTTAGAGAGAGCCTCAAACTCCTACAATGAAAATGTAGAGGTTACAAATGATGGCGATAGTTGCTGGAGATATTGAATTGGCACTTATGTCCATCACATCATTGTAACCAGATAACTGTCTTCTTTTTTTTTTTTACATCAGTATCTGTTTGGTTACCATCTAATGTGTCCTTTTTTTGTTTGTTTGTGTTTTTGCTTTTTGCCATTTTTAGTTACTGGATTTTCCTCTCATAAAATTCCATTAACTTTAAATCGTGAAACACAAAAAACAAATACATCAGACTAAACAAAAATACATTTTTGCAGTGTTCATAACATCATTGACTCAAAGTCCATCAGCACTAATCCTCATATCATCAGGTGACCTATTCTACACATCAATCCTGGAAACAAACAAACAAACAAACAAACAAACAAGGTCCCTATGACACAACCAAAGCAAACAAAGCAAATGCCCACTCCCTCCATCTGTATGTTACAATTGCAGTTAATTTCAGTACAGTGTCATGCTCCTATGACGTGTGACGGACATTATTTAAAAGAAAACTAAATGATGAACTCACACAGCTCTTGTGTTCTTTCTAATTTCATTCTAAATTTAATTATATTTATAGGAGCAAAAGGTTAAGGCAATTTGTTCCTAACTCTACTGTAACTTTATACTTAAAAGTACCAGCATATTTTGCCCCCATCACTGTCATAACATATACATTGTAATTTAAAGAATGATAATAACAAATAATAATACATTGGATTTATATAGCGCTTTTCAAGATGCTCAAAGATGCTTTACAAAGAACAACAACAACAGCAAAAAAAAAAAAAGTCTATAAAAAGAATAGTCTACATTGATTTGGCTTTCAGGCACTGTTAAAGGTACCCTATTGAGATTTCGTCCACGAGCGGTGCTGTAGAGCGATGCTCTGTTGTAGTGTTCATGCTTGTGTAAGCACATTTGCGCCCAGAGCACAGAGGTGACATAATGCACATCACTGGTGACTACAGAGGACGGTAATGCATTTCAAGAGGTTCTAGAAGTACCATAAAAGGCAGCAATGATAGACAGCGATGACAGACAAGATGAATAACACTACAAGCTAATGCAGGAGACTTGTTTGTAAAATGTTATTTTGGGGGGCTTCAAAAAATGCATTTGTTTGTTAATTCTTAAAGGAATATTGCACCCACAAAATTACTATTTGTTTATCAATTACTCACCACATGTTACATTGAATTTATGAATTTATTTTTTTATTTTTTGTGTACCTCCCAGTGAACGGAGAATCCAAAAACATTCTTAATGAATTAAAGTAAACGGGGATCCTGTTTAACAAAAGCAAAACTGTAGTCTTTTAAAACATCCAGTTGCAAACTCTGTCACAACTTGTGTAGTATAATCCAAGTCTCATTTATCCAGTCCTATGCCCTGTATGCTACCTCCCAAACACATGTGTTTTCACTAAAAACTCATCACTACAAACAGACTCGTCTGTAGCCAATAAGTGTGCCTGCACACGTGTACATTTGCATGCAAATTTTTTTTTATCTTCTATGAATTTACGGTAACAAAAGGTGAGTAACTGGTATAAAAATGATCATTAAGCAGGTTTTCCTTTAAGCATGCAGTACACAAATTTGTTGAAAAGCATCAACCTTTCATTTATGTAATGAGCAATTTTAAGCATTTTGAAAACAGTTCTTTTAAAATAGAAAAGTAAATACCATGGCCAATATTTAACCTGTTTCAAACTCTTGCAGTAAGTAGCTAGCGACACCTGTGGAGCCTTAGAGCCCCTGTATGAATGACATTATTGGACTGTTGATACTGGTGTATCAGTGTGTAAGCAGCACTTAACTGTTGTAGCTAGAAAATGTCATCTTGGTCTTGACGTTGTCTCGGTGGTTCTGCAAATAACAACAACATTAGTCTCAACAAGTAATTTAGTCCTGCCTCAAAATATAGTTAAAATAAAAGCTGTTAATTTATGCGTTTATTTTCAGTGCAATTTCAAATTTGAAATATTTTCTAAAAATCAGAATATGTTGCTGATTCTAAAATACATTCACTTAACCGGGAGTTTTCTATCAGTGTGCTGCATCATTTGTGTAGAGAATTCCCCTACAAGTCCCCCTCCCCCAACACCACCACAATTTAAAATTGCACTACCATGGACAGATGAACAATAACTGCATATGCACTTTATCTTGCCCTTTTTATCGCACGCTATTTTTCATATTTCTTTATCCTGTTTTAATGTGTGGGTATGTGAGTGTGTGTTGAGTGAATGGAACAGTTTTTCTTTTAAGAGAAACAGCGGATTTCGTTGTATGTGAACATGCAATGACAATAAAGGAGTTCAGTCACGTTATTCCCACCTTTATAAGCAGGTAAACAAACTTTATTCAAATAATTCATACCACATTATGTAACATTAAATTGTCATGAAGGAGCCATTTAAGGTGGAAAACATAAATCAGTCAGACTCTGTTTTACAGTCCCACTTTTATATAAAACAGAGTCACAGGAAGCAGTGACAAGCAGAGATAAACAAAGGCCTGGGTTGGATGCTTTAAGTCACATGCATGCTCATGCTATATGCTGGCATGCTGTCCTGTCCATGCGTCTCCAGGGACGTGAACCCCTCACCCCGCCCCCTCCTGGGGGACTAATTTGAGGGGAGGGACGATGTGTTTTGTTGCTTGTCAGAAACAATCACTCCCGGCCCATTACATTTACAGCACGTCATGCTTTCATTGCAGTAACAACGCTGAGCTGTGAGAGGGGGAAGATGGCTCTGAGAGGACCCAGGACAGAAATCATAAATTCAGACATAAAAAGTTGACAAACAGTGAAAAAGGCCTAAAAACAGACAAAAAGAAAATGTGTATAGATGGTTTTCTGGAACCAGATAACTTAGTTTAACTAAAGTCACTTTGGTGTGTTTTTCCCCTTAAGTTGTGAGATTAAAGTGAATAACAACTTTATTTAGTGCGCCCTGTGCCGCCCCCACCCCTCTCTTGTCCTCTGTCCCGGCCCACCCGTCCTCTCCCTGTTCTGTTTGGGCACTGGAGGTTGTCAGTCGGGGTTTATGTCCAGTTCAGTGGAGCTGAAAGAAGTCAGTTTCATGTCTTGTTATGGAACAAGACGTCTCTGCCTCTCAGGAGTGATGAGAAGTGGTCTGGGTGAGCAGGGTGAGCAGGGAGCGGGACCATCCCCTGGAGGCGACCAGCAGTGAGGAAGTCAAAGCGGCTTTTGTGTTGCTGCTGTCGGCTGCGTGTTTGGTAATTATCCCCCTCTATATGAGCACAGACCGGGCTTTCCAGGAGAGGTCCCTACCCAACTGGCCCACGGAAGAGTGCACAACACACCGTCAACAAAGATTAACTTCTCACAGTGCTGCAGAGATGCCTGATTGGGGGAGACACAGCAAATACTGAAACCCTCTCTTGTGTGACGTGCTGGTGATGAGCAGATCTCTGCAGTCAGACTGTTTTAAACTGCTGCAGTGATCAGATGGTGACACCTGTAGAGCTGATAGACTGCAATACCTGTAACACAGACTTAGATTGTTAATACTCATGCATCAGTGTGTGAGCAGCATTTTACTGTTGAAGCTGGGGAGGAGAAGTTAGTTTCTATGACTTTATTTTCTGTTAGCAGTTAGTTTAGTCCAGTGGGTTCCAATGTAGGGGTCTGGCCCCCTCAAGGGGCCCTGACACACCAAAGTGTCATGTTGTCAGTAAGCATCTGTTGCCCTGGTCTTTCCCCTCCGAAGTTGTCGAAATCCAAGGCTTGGGCAGTGACTTGCGGCATCAGACATGGACAAATAAAGCCATCCTTTAACACCAGCACGATACGTGGCCGGTCGCTGTTATAGTTTAACAGTGTCTGGCGGTGTCAAGGGGAAATGCAGTGGGACAAGAGCAAAAGTTAAGGTGGCAAAAGTCCAGGCAGGGTGGGTGGGACATGTGGTGGATGGGTCCAACAAACACTTACCTTCACCCCGGAGAGCAGTGTTCGCATCCAGCGAGATTATAAACCCAAACCCTGTTCTTTTTGCCTAAACCCAACCACGTGCGTTTGTTGTTTTATGGCATTGCACCATTTTGAAAGAGACTATATGTAAACCTTAATTTTCCTGTGAAAACATAAGTGTATTTTGAAAGAAGACAATACATGTAACAGGCAGAACTTAACACGGTGTCCAGGGTACCTTTCACATCGTACCTGGACGTGGAAAGTCTATAACCCATTGTCGATATGTAACAAGATTGGAGTGAGAATGTGTTGTTGTGGTGTGTCCTGCACTGTTGGCACTAGTTGGCCCTTGTTGGTTCACCATACTGAATAAGCATTGGAGATGGTGGAGTCTGTCTGTGATTGAAGTCACTCTGATCGGCAGTTGAGCTCAAACTTCAGACTATTTTTTTTTTTTAGTAATTGAGCTCATTAGCACAAACATTTCATAATTGTTTGTGTTATTGTTCACTGGGCCACAGTAAATATAATTTGTTCTTTCAACATCAGGTTGTGTTGTTTATGTGCTAAGTGGCTAACGGATCTTGAATCTATCCTGTTGGCTCTTCTGGTTTTCCTTTTTGAGTTATGAACACAGACTACCGCCACCTGCCGGTATGGAGTTATTTCCTCTCATGCAGGCACACGACATGCGTGCTAATTAGACGCTGGCTGTTGTCTGCGCGATGTCTTCAAGTGCAACTTTTTGGCTGACGCATAAGCAACATGAGGCGACGTAAGAGTTGGCCGTCTTCATCACTAGTTCTTTGATGTCACTTTGATGTGTCTGGGCCTTAAAGAGACACAGTGCAACTCTGAGTGAGTGTGAGATGATTAATGGGAGAAGAAGAAGAATCTTCTGCGACACAAATTTATATACGTTTTTCAGTCTCCTCTCTAACCTTTGCTTTTTTTGTGAAATATTGGACAATCTCACCACGTCAAGGCTTGAACAATTCTTTGACTGAAACCATCTGAGAAGTTTAGAGGAGAAATCCTTCTTTGGTGGAACTGCTAACTCATGGACATCTGAAATACAAAAAGATGCCCAATGTAATCGGCCACAAGCCAAAAAGGAAACACCTAGTTTTAGCCTTTTATATATAACTACATCTTTCCAAGAAATACAGCACATATAGTACATACATGCAGAACAGTATTTACCTCTGAAATATGGTGGCGTAGCAGTATAAGGTTACATAATATGGAAGTAAACTACAAGCACCTCGAAATTGTAATCAAATACAGTGTTTGAATAAGTTACTTTCCTCCACTGCTCTTATTTTCATCTACTCATAACACAAACACATACTTAACTATGTACATATAAATATTCCACATATTCTGTATCTACTATGTCTATCTGAAATCCTATTGCCAAATCTAAGCATGCTGTACATAGATGTGTACATATGTGTATACTGTATTCATAGAGTAACTTACATTATCAGTGTAGTATTTATTTACTGCCAGTGTCAGAATGTAACTAAGTACATTAACTCAAGTCCTACTTAAGTATACTTTTGACGTACTTGTACTTAAGTGTTTCCGTTTTATGCTACTTTATACTTTTACTCCACTACACCCCAGAGGCGCTATTCTACTTTTCATACAATATATTTATTTGACAGCTTTAGTTACTGAACAGATTCAGATTATTGATATAAAATATCAACTTATAAATGATGATGTGTTATTATAGATATAACGACCCAGCAGTATATGAAGTCATTAAAATGAACTCCAGCTCTACCAGATGCAACATCTAATAATATAAATTACTCTGAATTAGGCCATTTTGCATAATGAGTAGTTTTACTTTTGATACTTTAAGTATATTATATTCATTTGTTTATTTTTAATGGAGAACTTTACTTCTAACAGAGTATTTCTACACAGTAGTATTGTAATTTTAACTGAGTACTTCTATCACCACAGCATGTTGCACACCCTGTTTAACTTTTATTATTTACAATAGACTGATAAATAAAATTGTCCATTTGTTGTTTCTATATAGAAAATGTATTTCTTCAGCTTCTTTTCTGCACACAGCAGATACTTAAACTATTTAATCAATGTGTATTTGTAGGTTTAAACGCCTGATACTGATCTTCAGCACCACGTTTCTCATCTTCCTCACTCATCATCATCAACAGCATTTTTGCCTTGTCTTCATCATTTTCATAATCCATCCTCATCCTCATCAGCAGCACCACCACCACCACTTCCAGACATGTCATTGTCATCATCATCATCTTCATCAGCATCAGCATCTCTATACTCTCATCACTGTCACTCAATCATAACCTGATCATAGTCATCATCTTCATCATCATACTTACCATTACTGTCCACTTATCACCCTTGACATCGCCATCACAGACAGCTTCATCATCTTCTTTAACGTCACTCTAACCATCATCATCATCATCAACATCATCAGTCTGCAGGTCTGTGTCACCAACATAACATTGAAATAAAGAGTTTAATCTTGTTATATTTTTGTCAACAATATTCCTCCCACAAAAACTCCAGCAATTAATTTGTGGGAAGCAAACTGAGGGCCATCCGTTCCCTCCATTAAAGCTCCCTCATTTTAACCCGGCTCAGCTCGGCCTCCTTTCAAAGGCGCAGAATAGGCCCTGCCTTGATCTGCGTCAATTGTCATCCCGGGGCTCAGGGGCACTTCGGCGGCCAGTATAGCGGGCGAAGTCAGGGCTAATCCCTGGAAAAGGGGAGAATCACGGGAGAAGAGAAAAGCAACAATAACCAAGTCAAGCGTATAAAATGAAAGCGAAATCTCTATTATCACTCCCCGCAATTCCCAGCAAAGTGGTGAAAATCAGGGTTAGTTTGTGATTCGAGTCAGACGCGGAGGGAAGAATATGGGGGTCCCTGCGGGTTGGGAGACTCACACGACGAAAAGGGCAATATTCTGGAGAAAAGGGGAAGAAGAAAGCCCCTCTCCCATCCCGACATAACCATTAAATGCAGTCTGACTTTATGTTGTATAGAGAGGGGGGAACAAGAAAGGAGGCACAGTTCTCCGATGAAAGAATGAGGTTTTTGGCGGATTAGGGACGGCCCGAAGGATGAAGAATAACTTCTGCATAACTTTACAGCTATTTTCTCTCCCCACGCCAAGAGCCAAGTTTAAGGCTGAACCGGTTTGAGTTAACCCCTTTGTGATGGTCCAGTTAGAGACTTTCACAGGGACGGAGGATTCAGATCACAGTCTGAAACATGCAAATTATCTTTACCCTTATTCTATTGGCCTACAGGTGCAGGACCAACAAAATCATGTTTGAAGGATCTGAAAATACTCTTACATTTTCATAATCTAGTGCATATCTTTGTGCACAACTTTTACTTATGATATTTTATATTTTTAACCTTTATTTAACCGGGAAGTCCCATTGAGATTGAAAATCTCCTTTTCAAGAGACCTGGCCAAGGTAGCAGCCCATCAAAACACATTTACAATTCAACAAATACAACATATAATACAAAAATCCACAATAAAACAACAACTGTTCAAACATAGTGGTCTCTCAAGAAAAACAAGCACAGGTCTCTGTCACCACATTTTTGTGATGTCCTTAAAATCATTGAGTGTTTCTAATTTTAGATCTTTTTGACGATTGTTCATGTCCAAGGTGCAGAGAAATGTTCCCAGATCTCTTAAAACCCGGGGTACATTAAAAAGCAACCACTTAGAAGAGCGTAGCTGGTAACTGCCAGAGCTGACACACAGAAGGGTGCAGAGGTAGTTTGACTAATATTGCTTTATAGGTAAAAATATACCAGTGCTGTTGTCTGCAAGTGGTCAGTGACATCCAACCCACCGAATCATAAAGAACGCAGTGATGAGTAAGTGACTTTGCATTTGTAATAAAACGTAGAGATGCATGATACACTAAATCAAGGCTACGTAAAACGGAGGAGGTTGCATGCATATACAATATGTCACTGTAATCAATCACAGACAGAAAAGTAGCTTCACGTTAAGCTTTCTAACTACAGCAGCAAAATGAATTAAATGAAAGCTTGTCATTTATCCATATACCCAAGTACTTGTATTAGAACACTCTTTCAATGGATTTACCGTCAGAAGTGAAGATGCTAAAATCATCAAGCAACTGTGAGCGATACATAAATACATTTAGCTATATCCTTTGGAGCGTCAAACCCTTCATTTCCTCTATTCTGGTGATATTTGATGCATCAGTTTGTGCCATTTCTGCACAAATTAGTGCAGGGCAAATTTTCTAAATATTAAGGGGGACTTGTCCGCTGTGGCCCCCTTGAAATCTACGTCTGTGCATTTAGCTTATCATTCTTTTGCTCATGTATTTAAACGTGATTCTCAGTGCATGACTTTTACTTGTGATTGACTATTTTTACATTGTTTTATTAGTACTTTTACTCAAGCAAAAGATCATAGTACTTCTTTAAAGACCCTAAACAAGTGGTGTATGTTTATGCTTGTAGGGGCCTACAGCTTTGGTTTGTGGTCTTTTTTGTTCTCTCTTCAAATTAACAGTCAGTATACTTAAACATAAAAAACTGACTGACAGAGAGCAGGTAGGCAGTTCAAAACTGCATCCTAGGCACTTTGACTGTAGTTAACAATCATTTATTAGGACATGAATAACCAACGCATTTCAACATATTTAGTAACAAGAAAAAGGTTCAGTGGCAAATAAATAGAATTATATTGGTCTGTTCTGTACACATGGCATCTATTGCATGTCTGTCCGTCCTGGAAGAGGGATCTCTTCTCTGTTGCTCTTCCTGAGGTTTCTACTATTTTTTTTCCCAGTTAAAGGTTTTTTTGGGGAGTTTTTCCTTATTCGCTGTGAGGGTCCAAGGACAGAGGGATGTCGTATGCTGTAAAGCCCTCTGAGGCACATTGTAATTTGTGATGCTGGGCTTTATGAATAAAATTGAATTGAACAGAAAGGAAACAACAGTGAAATAAAATAAGAATTGTCATATATTGTGACAAACCTGCACATAAAGTGGCAGAAACTGAAAAATATATGTATGACAAGGACAAAAAACAATGTGTGAACAGACAACAAACTCATAGTGTATATGAAGGTGAAATATTTATCAAGTGTATAACTCATGATAACTAACAAAAGGATTTGACAGTAGGGACAAAGTTAAACCACCTGGACAAAGCACATTCCGAACTGCAGTTAACTGTAATTCTAGAACAGGTAGTAATTATAATGGCAATTTGTGATGTTGATTTATGATTTAGTACTAGTAGTACCATAAAACTTAAATCAATAGCCTGGCCTATGATTTGCTATTTACACATACTTCCATTAAAAAAATGGTGTCAAGTTTTCATCAGTTTGTTTAACCAACAATAACTCCTCCATTTTTATTCCTCTTAGTTAAGTTAAACCTCAAAATTCAAAGGCAGGAAAAACTTCATAGGGCTTACAAAGGATCACCCCCAGTAATATGTGTATAAAGTGTGACATCACATCAGTGATATTGTACACTTAATAGAGAGTGTATAAAAACACTGAAGGGTTCAGCCTCACTAGTTCAAAATCAGGACAACGATACTGAGGAAGGTATGATGTAAAAAAACCCCTGATAAGTCACCCTCAATGATACGTGTCCAAAAAACATGACAAGCAGGCAGTAATATAAGAAACCAGAAGTACATGATAATGATGGTATGTAGGAAGATGTCCAGCTGTTTGATGCTGTATCAGGTGACATCACTACATATTATAGCAGCAGTCTTTCTCATGCACTTCAGTTGTGGATGCATTTTTGGACTGCCTGTACTATGAGGACTTTTACAGTGAGCTGACCAGTCATTGCTTTTTATCTTTAAGTCACTTTAAGAGCACCTGATTTTTTTTTCAACACCTAACTACACACAACCTTAACCCAGTGCATCACTCCCTATTGTTCCCATCATTATGAATACATATACTTTCTTTTGACCAGTTTCCTCACTGCATCATGAGGAGCTTCTCGGACTGAGTCTTGCTCCTGAAGAGCTCTCATCATCACCATCATCTAATTTATGGGCCTAATTAGTGATTTTTGTCCTCTTGGTTGTCTCTATCTATCTATCACATGCTAATGAAGGCATTTTCCGCCATCTGACAATAACGGTCATCTCACATAGTAATGATATGCCGATTTTACTTGGGGCTGTGCTGATTAGCCCGCGAGAGGAAAGACATCCAAAAACTTGGTGAATAATGTGATGAAGTGCAGGCTGAGGCTCACTCTGAAGTCTATACGTTTAATTCATACAATAATAATAATAATAATAATAATAATAATAATAATATGAAAGACACGTGCTCTCTGTCTTTATTTGTGAAACATTTTTGAAAGTTAAGATGTAATTTTTAAAGCAGGATGAGAAAGGGTTTAGGTTGTAATCATTCCCTCTTTCTGAGAGCCACACTGCGAAATAATAAAGGAGTGGGGAACATCTGAACAATTAGGTGAACCCTGGTCAGCAGCAGAAGAGTTAATAGTGCCATGTGCAGTGAGAGGAGCATTAGGGGCCAGAATCCATATTTACCGCTGGAGTCGCGCGCAGGCATCAGAATAGGCCGCTAATGCCGCGCGCGCTCTCTCCCCCCTTATTTTCATTAGGCTCTGATGACTGCGGAATTGATGCGGCCTGCAAGTTATCAAGAGCCACTAATTTCACATTAACGACCATTGACTGCGGTCGCTTGATTCGAGGGGGTTTTTGACAATTATCACAATCAGGATTGGAGCCCAAACCGTTTACCTTGACTCCGTGATTATTTGCTCCGAGCCGAGTGCACATTGCAAAATTGTATGGTGTCAAAAACCCCCGTAAATAACGAGGAGACCAGGAGGAGCGGCTATCTCTTTCCAACACGCGCGCACACACGCTCATGCACGCGCGCTTACACCTTCTCCCTTACATAAAGTGTAGGCACTGACCTACACTGGAGTGTAAACAGCATCAGCTCTTCATCATGTTTTATGATAGATAGATAGATAGATAGATAGACAGATAGACAGATAGATAGATAGATAGATAGATAGATAGATAGATAGATAGATATAAAGAATTTTTTAAATGTCAAAAACTGATAATGGATCCTAAATTTTTACTTAATGTGAAACTGAAATATGTCTACTAAAAATTAGTCCAGTGATCCATGTCTTGAATCTGACTTCTGCAGGGCCATATTTCACTTTGGGGTGGGATTGGGAGGGTGGGGGCCATTTTTGGTCTACACCTCCTGCTACAAAACCTGCAGGGTTACATCAGGGCACCTCAAAGCTTTGATTACTTAACACTATTATAGGGAGGCTGCATGCAACTGAGGGTCACGCAGGAAAGGTGCATATACTATTACTTTTTAGTACTCAATTACTTTTTTTTTAAATAACATTTTTAATGACATATTAATGAGAGACTGACCTATAACAGTCGACAGTGATAGCCTGCATATCACTCACATCACATTTTGGATTTCACTTTTAAATACATTTGAAAGTGTTGAAGCAGGGGGACAGTACAGTGTTTGACATTACTTGTACCTGCAGCAGTCAAGCAACAGTTTCTGCTGGGGTACGGCAACACCACTTGGACAAACCACATGCAGAACTGCAGTAAACTAATACTAGAACTGGCAGTGTGTGAAGTATATTTATGATTAACCTACATTTGCCAATGATTGTTATGGATGGCGATGCTTAGTTGCCTGTCATAGGATTTTTTTTCTTTATATATCCTCCTGAGACCTGCGCTTTTGTTTGGTATGCTTTTTAAATTTTTCCTACCTATTTGGGATCAGTAGGACCCGATAAGTATATAAAATGAAATGTTGTCAATGATAATTAAGTCCCAATGTCTTCAAACAAGTACTTCCTAATTAACAGTGTCTTAGCTTGTTACAGTTGCTAAAATCGGTCAAATTTGTTGCCATATCAGACTTCAATCATTATTAATCATATGTGAATAAGTTTTAACCATAAAATGTGATCAGGTTTTGTACCTTGTCCACTTTTGTGTCTGAATCAGCTGCAGACTGACTTGGCAGAGATGGCTGCCATCTTGTTTTTACATGGATTAGTGTAGTGTGCTCTTACTACCACTAGATGGCACAGAAAAGTGTCCACGAACGAGGATAAGAGGTCTGAGTGAAGCAGGAAGGTCAAGTAAACCCAAAATGTGATGTCCTCATATGAGGACGCAGGGTCTCAAGAGGATATATAATTTTTTAATTTTATCAAACTATTGGGTTTGAGGCCTAGCTTCAATGAAAGCATTAATGTAGTTTGTATTATTATTAGTAGGGTTATCATTATCAGTGTTGTTATTATTGGTGCAGTGGTTGGCATTGTCGCCTCACAGCAAGAGGGTCCCTGATTTGAATCCAGGGTGGGGGAGCCCTTCTGTGCAGAGTTTGCCTGCTCTCCCAGTGTCAGCGTTGTTTTTCTCCAGGTACTCCAGCTTCCTCCCACAATCCAAAGACATGCAGGTTAATTGGTTGCTTTAAATTGGCCGTAAGTGTAAATGTGAGTGTGAATGGTTGTCTGTCTCTATGTGTCAGCCCTGTGATAGTCTCGTGATCTGTCCAGGGTGTGCCCTGCCTCTCACCCAATGTCAGCTGGGATAGGCTCCAGCCCCAGCATGACCCCCAACAGGATAAGCGGTTACGGTAAATGAGTAAATGAATGTTGTTATTATTGTTATTACTCTCGCTAGAAAAAAAAACCCCATTTCTCTAGAAGTAGGTTTTACTGTGATGAATGCATTTTCCCCCAGTGAAAATGACAAAAATACCTTTAATAGTAGACTTCAGGAGGGAAAGCCCTCACAGGCACATAGGCTTACAGTGAAAGCTTTAAAAAAGTAAAATAAATGTTTACCAATAAAGAGTAAACTTCATAAGTTATACTTTAATATACTTCTTAAGTAGGCTATAGTATTTACATAATGGAATAGTATAAAGTGACATTGTATGTTGTTTGTCATTTACATGCAGAATTTATGATGAGAAGCTACAGTAGCACTGAACTGGGCGCGGCGATGTGCTCTCGCGAGATTTCAGGCTGTCACATGATCACATTGGGACAAAACAGGAAGTCATGGGTAATGCAGACTGACAGAAGAGGAACAGATGCTTTAATCCCGGGTTTCAACCATGTCTCTGTACAGAAACAGTTCGTTTTTGGTTTTGTTAGCATTAAATATTTATGTCTTTGTGTCTAATGAAGGAGTTAACGTCACCGCTTCAGATTCAGCGGACACATTGAGCCCCGCTGCTGGGGCTGCTGCTGCTGTTGTGAACTCCCCCGTGTTTAAACCCGCTGTGAACTCCCTCTTCTCCATCAATCTGCTGTCCTTCCCAGAGGACCTGGAGATCAGCGACTACTGCAACGACCTGCTGCACATTTTTGGACAGCGGTATGTGACCTATGTGAACTGCCTGGTTCCTGCAGCCCGACCTGTTAAAGTCTGCCAGAACTGTTTCTCCACTTATGTCAGCCTCGGGGAGATCTACACCAACATCTCATCAGACAAGGTACGAGCCTGAATACACACTTTATGTGCTTCAGTTTGCAGTAACATTACACTGTGTGCCTGTAAACAGAGGACAGGCCCTGTGTGTGCGCAGTTATCTGACGAGTCACGAGTTTCATGATGTGACTGACTGCTGACACATTTGAGGAAACGAGAATTCATCTGCTTGACTTGCTTTCGATAGCAGGCTGGGAAACTCTTATTTAGGTTAGCTGATATATTTGTCACAGTGGAGTACAAACACCTGAGTGCCTGACAACTTGCCCCCCTGTGTCCTCAGATGGGTCCTGGTAATGTGAGCTGCAGGGACAGCCTCCTGCGCAGTGATCGGCTGATGCTGGTTTATCTGCTCTACAGCAACCTGGAGGACATCTGGTCCCAATCAGCCTGTGAAAGTAAGTCCTCCATACGAGTTTAAACTACATATCTGAATAATAGGGATTGTATGTGTGTAACTGGGTGTTTGTGCCTTTGTTTGAACTTCTGACTCACACATATGGGTGTGCATTTGACCACAGAGGTCAGAGTTCAGGGTCTTTGAAAGTATATATTAATATCTGGCAGTATACATGTGTGATAATAATCATATGTGTATAATAACAGTAGAAGTATGACTAATGACTAATGATGGCAGCAGCAGCAGCAGGAGGAGGCATCTGGCAGAACCACGGCAGCAGCACAACCACACACGTCACGCTATCCAGGCACCACTGCGATATGAGTTAACCTGAGAGACAGTGGAGCACAAAGGCTCCGGAGAAGAAGCCGAGTTAGCAAGATGCAGTAATAGGATATGAATGAGAGAGAGAGAGAAGGAGAGAAGGTGAGAAGGTGAGAAGGTGCCCAGTGTATTATAGGGGGTCCTCTGGCAGACTAGGCCTAAGTCAGCCTAAATAAGAGCTGGTACAGGACAAGCCTGAGCCAGCCCTAACTATAAGCTTTATCAAAGAGGAAAGTCTTAAGTCTAGTCTTAAATGTGGAGACGGTGTCTGCCTCCCGGACCGCAACAGGAAGATGATTCCACAGGAGAGGAGCCTGATAGCTAAAGGCTCTGGCTCCTGATCTACTTTTGGAGACTTTAGGGACCACGAGTAACCCTGTGTTCTCAGAGCACAGTGTTCTGGTGGGATAAAATGGCACTATGAGCTCTCTAAGATATGACGGAGCTTGACCATTTAGAGCTTTATAAGTTAACAGTAGGATTTTAAATTCAGTTCTGGATTTTACAGGGAGCCAGTGCAGAGAAGCTAAAACAGGAGAAATATGATCTTGTTTCTTAGTTCCTGTTAGTACACGTGCTGCTGCATTCTGAATTAGCTGGAGAGTTTTTAAGGACTTACTAGAGCTACCTGATAATATAGAGTTACAGTAATCCAGCCTTGAGGTAACAAAAGCATGGACCAATTTTTCTGCATCTTTTCGGGTCAGGATAGGCCTAATTTGACTAACAGACAGCTACTTGACAGAGACCACGACCACGACCAACGACAAGTATGACCAAATATGTTTAACTGTGTGAACTAATGAATAAGGATAAATCTGGACCCTGTGGCTGGACCAGTTGGGAACCACTGCCCTAGGCAAGCTTCCACCCACCACCCCTCACCCTAAAATGCATTATTTCTTTTATATTTATTGTATTTATTACAAACAAGAACAAAAGCTAATGAGAAATCAACATGAACTAACAACTTAGATAACAAACAGTAATAAAGAACACAACAAAATAATGCAGTATATACAAATTTTCCTCTTTTTCTTTTTTGTACTTTTTTTGTACCGCACCCCAGATAGCGTTTGCCTTTTTATTATCTCTTACTCTAATACCCTTTTTCACCAAATTTAGCATGTTTGCTGTTTTTAAAATTCGGGAAAAAACGTTAAAAATGGGCGATCAACTGCTTTCCCGTTGCCAGTAGATCAGAGCCGGCAGCAGAGGAGCATCCCTGTCTCCTTTTTTTCTTGTGGTGTGACACGTCTGACGGTAGAAAGCAGCATGGAGGCCAGTGAAAATGTTACAATGGTTACTGTACTACTTACTACTTTTTTCTATCTCTTACTCATTCAGCTTCCCCTTCAAACTCTGTGCCGAATAAATTCTTAACAATGTTCAAGAGCTGCATGGGCAGAGAGAGTTGGTATTTTGTTTTCCCGTCATTGCACTACGACGGCAAAGAGGCTAAAATTGACACATCCACCCTGTTGTGGTATTTCCATCACTGCCGATCGGAGCTGGAGTCGATAAATACCCGTGACCACTGCAGAGTCATTTGGCCTGAGAGTGAATGCTGATTGTAACCTTTCCCATTAAGTACAAAAGCCAGAGTTTGTTAGGTTTTTCCCAGTGGGAAAGGAGCTTTAGAGTGGGCAGTGGTCACACTGGATGTTACAGAGATCAAACATGTGACTCATTTTACTGGACAGACTCTTTGGCCATCATGATACCCAGTATGATGCGTAGCGGCATGTGACTTAGTGAGATGATTGCGTCAGATTTGGTACATCTTCACATTCTTTTCTGCCAGAGGAGAATGTAAGAGCATTATTTTCACATGCGCGAGTATTTGGTTTGTAATGATTATTTTTTATTATCGATTAATTAAATATTCATTTGCTCTTATTGAATCAATAGACCTAACTGATGGTTGTTTTTACTTCCTGTTGTGCAGAATGTCTCACTAAAGGATTCCAGAGCCTGACCAATGACACACTGTACTTCATGAGCACTCTCAACCAAACTCTCACCTGCTTTGAGAAGTATCAACAGGTAAACCAGGTGCTCCTGCGTCTGTCTGTTTGTCTGTCTGTCTGTTCTTAGTTTATGTTGAGACGTTAACAATGATGTCTGTTCTTCGCAGGGGAACCACACAGAACTGTGCAAAGACTGCAAGAACACATACAGAGGCCTGAATGAGCTGTACAGCCAGATAGAGAAGAATAAGACCATGTGCATCGACATAGAAGATGCGGTATGTATGTGAGGAGGAGAGGTTTGTAGGACTCCTGTTTAAGATGGGAAGAGAGAAAGCTGCGCCCCCTAGAGGAATCTGTAGATATTGAAGAACAGTTAAAAGGGTCTGCACCAACGTAAAGATAATGACAGAATGATGTGTCCTGTAAATATTTGTGTCATCTGTTAATATTTAATTTTAAAAAAGTCAGTGTTTTGTGTAGAGACAGGAAGTGTGGTTTTCTTTATGCCTTTTTTGAAATCATGAAATTAGATGATCTTTTCTACAGTGAAATCCAATCTTACCAATATCTCAGTGTTACCAGTTTCACATTAGAGGACGCTGATATGAAAAACTGAGCTTGGATCTTTGATGTGAGAATGTCAGGGTATCTGCAGATCATTAAAACATCTTAGAAGACATTGAAATCATAAATCTAAAAATAAGAACTTAAATGGTGTTAATATGCCTTAATTCAATCTTTCATTTGTCTTAAAAATGCCAAGATTTCTTTTCCACATTGCATTATAAAATCTCAAAAATCATTGGCAACATACACTCTCCGGCCACTTTATTAGGTACACCTTGCTAGTACCAGGTTAGACTCCCTTTTGCCTTCCAAACTGCCTTATTCTTGGTGGCATAGATTCAACAAGGTGCTGGAAACATTTCTCAGAGATTTTGGTCCATATTGACATGATGGCATCTCACAGTTGCAGATTTGTTGGCTGCACATCCATGATGTGAATCTCCTTTTATTTGAGTAACTATTGCCTTTCTATCTTGAACCAGTTTGGCTATTCTCCTCTGACATCTGGCATCAACAAGGCATTTTCACCCAGAGAACTGCTGCTCACTGGATATTTTCTCTTTGTCGGACCATCCTCTGTAAACCTTAGAGATGGTTGTGAGTGAAAATCCCAGTAGATCAGCAGTTTCTGAAATACTCAGACCAGCCTGTCTGGCACCAACAACCATGCCATGTTCAAAGTCACTTAAATCACCTTTCTTCCCCATTCTGATGCTCAGTTTGAACTTCAGCAGGTCGTCTTGACCATGTCTACATGCCTAAATGCATTGAGTTGCTGCCACGTGATTGGCTGATTAGCTATTTGTGTTAATGAGCAGTTGAACAGGTGTACCTAATAAAGTGGCTGGTAAATGTAGATTGTTTTATTTTCATGTTTTTTAAATTAACCAAATGCCTCTCACATTAATGTCACCACATTGGGGTAGTGGAACCAGCATGTTGTTTCATGCTTTTTTCTTTATGTTGGCTCATTTATTTCAAGTGACAATGAAAAAATCTCTGTCTTAAAGTCTTACTTGCCTTAAGCTGTAGGAAAACTGGATTGTGATCAGAAATGCAACAAAAAATGCAGAAAAACTGATTTACTCATTAAAAATGACTGAAAGCTGTTTTGCTGCAGGACTTTGCCCCTGTATCCTCTCCCAGCTTTGCCACTAACAACCCTGAATACAGTAAACATTTGAGCACAAATCTAACAGGGTCGAATTAATAGCGTCCTATATTTGCGCTCAGATGACGTTTTTGTTGCGTTTGGCTCTTTGCCTTCATTTCAGATGAACATGACTCGCAGACTGTGGAGTAAGAGCTTCAATTGTTCCTACCCCCGTGAGGAGACGGTGCCTGTCATCGCTGTGTCCAGCTTCATGCTCTTTCTGCCCATCATCTTCTACTTGAGCAGCTTCCTTCACTCCGAACAAAAGAAACGCAAGCTCATACACCGTGAGTAACCAGCTTAATTCGCCCATTGTCACACAGAGAGATTTTTTGACGGGGTTTTGAGGGGTTCGGGGTCTTTGTGGAGGGAGTGGGGGTGGACTGACTGTGATATTGGGGTTTGGCTAGTATGGAGGAAGGAGGGGTGTTCGAGGTTGTTGTTAAGCATGGCGGGGTTGCCTCCTGCAAACCTCTGGATCATGAACGAGGTTGGAGGATTTGTGTGTGTGTGTGTGTGTGTGTGTGTGCGTGTGTGCGTGTGTTGGTGGATGATGGTTGCCTTGAAGGATCAGAGGGCGTTTCCAACGCTGAGGAGGACGGGAACTTTTTTTGAGTGGTTAGCTGTTGAGTGTACGACAAATAGCTTGTGATTATCAAGGACACATTGAGCCTCATACAGGAACCACTTGAACGAACAAAACATTTTAGGAGGAACATCTAAGGATAAAACACTTACTTGACTTGAGAATTAAAATTAGAATCTAAAAGAATTTGGAGTTTTAATTAGCGTGTTGGACACAATGCTGTTAAGGTCCACACATAAAACTTTTTTAAAAAAAAAAATCACATTAATCGCGTGCTGCTATTTTGCTGCATGCCGCTACTTCAAGTTTAATTTACCACCTACAAGCTGAGCATACAGGTGTGAATCGCCACAGACCTGTGGGTGAAACTAAATCAATGAAGTACAGCATTTGCCAAATGGGCGGTTTGTATATTTCATATGTAGTGGATAAGTTGAAACTTTACAAATGTAATATATCAGCTGTTTGCAGAGATGTACGATGCCAACATTTTATTCTGGCGACTGGGCTGCAGTTGATGAGTGTTTATGATGGTTATACTAACAGGATTCCTATGCAGTATGGAAAGTATGGAATTAGAATTGAGTAATTTCCAGGTCTTGATAAGTATGCCCCAGTTTTTGTTTTCTAAAATATACAATCCAGAATTTCTAAAAACAAATTGATCATGCAAGCAGAGTGTTTTAGAGTGGCAAGAGTGTGGGCCAGAGCGAGCTTTAGGTTATCGAAAGCAAGGCAAGAAGTATGACGTGACTGAACGCACATTTCTACGCAGAGCTGCTTCTATGCGTGTACGTCACAGCCTGCAAAACAGCTCTGCCCGAGGTGCCTTATAACTGAACCAAAGGCAAACATCTGTGACCAAATTAGTTTGAAAGACAATGCGGCAATATCTTTGAATTGCACAGATACATAGCATCACTAAAAATATTAAGTTATGCAGTGATGTATTTATTGGAAAAGTAAGCAGACTATATTTTCTGCATAAGAAAAACATTACGGCTGCATTCACCATCATTTCCATAGACACAGTAAATAGAGAACTAGTAAAAACTTAAGCATTAAACTTTGGGCAGGCGATGGTCGTGGTTGGTGGCATGATGTTTTCCGTTCGTCCGTCTGTCTGTATGTCCCTTTCTTGTAAATGTGACATTTTAAGAACACCCAGAAGTGACTTTCTTCAAATTTGGTACAAACATTAACTTGGACTCAAGACTGGACTGATCAGTGGTGGTCAAAGGTTACTGTGACCTCCCATAATATTTTTGGTCATAACTCAAGAATTCATACATAATTATGGCAAAATTTCACACAAATTTCTAATTGGACTTTTATATCCAAAATTTCAAAGGTCAACTTCACCATGTCACCATATTTTAAGAACAGGAGGAGAGACATATGATCAGATATTAAATTGGTGACACTAATCTTAAGTGTCCACCTTGAAACTGTGCTGATTGTACAGATCTTCTGTGCTGCTGGGGGGCAAATGTGTGTTACGCATCCATGTTTTCACAGACATGGATGTAAACTGTAAGTGCAACTTGACTGGTTCATGGAGACATACAGCCGCAAAGTGTCACTTCTAGTTTCAACTCACTTTTGGTTCTTATTTATGATGGAGACAGAAATAAAGGGGGAGAACACATTATCATACATAGTCAGAATTTAACATGCATGTTAATGGTTGGATTTTAAACCCATTTATTTACACAATAAACATTTAGCTGTTTGTACTCAGATGTCAAATATTGTTTGAAAAATCTACTGAGAATGTGTAGGAACACTTTAATATGGGGATTCATGACAAGAAAGTGACAGTGGTCTTGTATGAGGCCCACTTATTTATCTGCGATCTCCCTTGGGATCATATCAGCTTCATTGTTTATCACGACCATCTTGGCTTGTCTCTGTAATATGCATTTGTACTTAAATTACTAGACAGCAAAGCAATTCAACCCTTCAAATGGTTCTTTTGCTTATTAATGTAACTTCTGTGTGTTCGCAGCCAAACGGGCGAAGTCATACGCCAGTCTGATGAACATTCAGGACAAGCTGAGCTGAAGAGGAGACGGATGATGACTTAAAACCGAGGACTGCACTTTTTGTTATCCAAACCTGGGAGAAGATTTCACTCCTCTCTGTCTTGTGATGGACTTTAAGGATCTAAACAAGTCAGAGCGAAATGCATTCATGTCCTTAAATTATTCCTCTCACAATGAAGTAAATGACATTGGACCACATTGAACAAAAACACACAGAATGTATATTTCAAAGGTTTTGTAGCAAAACAAACAAACGAACAAACAAATAGAAACTGCACACAGACTGTTTTTGAATCACCTCTTACTGCCATTATTTGAGATCAACTTTATTTTGGTGAATTGTCGTGACATTTTGGATCTATAATACGCGGTACGTGTGTTTTAATCAAAGTTTATCTAACTTTAAAAACTACTAATTAGATGGTTGTTGGTGTTGCTGCACAGATCCTGGACTGTCTTTCCTTTCAACTCGTTAACAATCCTCAGGTTGTTCAGCGCATCCTGCAGCCTGAGACACACAGCTGTCACTAGAAAGAGTGAGTGGCTTGAATGTGTGTGTGTGTGTGTGTGTGTGTGTGTAAGTGAGATAACGTGTGTGTGTGTGTGTGTGTGTGCTCTATTTATGGGTTGAGAAATGGGTTTTCTGTCTCTAATGTATGTCCAGACGAGAGCTGCAGAAAAGGAAGCACTTGATGTCCATTAGTGGTGACATGTATCTGCTGTAAGAAGAGGGGGTGCACATCAGTGGGGGTGGGGAGAGTAAAAACAGACATAACACACATAATGTAAGAGCACTCCAGAGTACCACACTGTGACGTTACCTGTTTTCCAGTCAGTGTGGGTTTTTTTTTTTTTTTTGTCATAAAGCTTTTAATGTGCTTCCCACTGATGTTTAACTTAATTTGTTAAGGGCTTTCTGACTGCTCATGATGCTGATATCTCCTTAATGCCTCCTTTATGAGTTACCAATGTTGAATTGATGAATTTGCCTATTTGAAATGCATTTCCTGTAAAGTAATTTAAACCTTCATTTTGAATGCATAAGCTCAAATAAATAGTTTGACATCAGAAACACCTGCAGATATATGTGCTGTGATTTAAACATGACTGGGTTTATGCTGATCATGATTTAGTTCAGGGGTGGAAAGTGAGAAAGTATATTTATTAAACGACCCTCACTTGAGTATTTCCATTTTATATTACTTTATACTTCTCCTTCACTACATTTCAGATGAACATTTGTATCCAAAATCTATGACAATCTCGAAAAATATGAAGCAGTGTTATCAAAATTCAGTTTAAATGACCCCCACAACCACCAGCTAAGACCTTAAACTGCTGGCTGCATGTTTATTTACCTGCAATAATAACAGTTTGATATTATATCTCCTATAAAACACAGACCGGTGGCAATAATGCATAATTAGTAGGGTAGAGCAGGGTCAGTTGGGACAGTGCCTTTGTAGCAAGTTAGAAAGCATCTTTAGTGCTGTCATCATCTCATACTCACCACACCCTATTCACTTCCAACCTCAAAGTGGAGACCTTCTGTATACTCCTCACATTTTTCCCCTGTTTTGGAATCTACAGAGTGTGTGTACATTTTGGCTCTTTCGTTATTTTACAGTTTTTAGCAATGCCACATACAAAATCACTTCATTGGAAAGCTGATTTTCTGTGCTATCAGTAGGTGCTGGTGCAAGCTGTCTGAATTTTTGTTTGTAGCTAGCACAGGACTCCAGAGTGTGTCTGCTCACTCTGGGATGGTTGGGCCAGTGTTGTTTATAGTTCCTACTTGTTAGATATTAAGATAAGTAGGCAAAAACAAGATGAAACCTTTTAAGATCCACTGTAAAGCCATTATTTATTGCATGAACTCCATATAGGCCTAGATTTTAACCCCAAAGCATATTTTGTGAATGTGCAGAGTCAGCCCATCGAAATACAGCTGCTTTGTCACTGATCTGGGTGTTAGAGGCATAGTCGGTATTGTTCACACATAATATAGTAATATAGTCCAAAAACAGTGTAGTATGTAATGGGTATCCTTAGCAGATAGCATTCTGCAAGAAAACAAGTTTTTTTAGTTGTCTCAAAAAAGTGCAATTTTCAGATAGGAGGTTTTGCTCTTAGGCCATCGAAATGCTCCTTTCGTAGTGTTATGAAACACATCAGCCATGTCATGTCATGGCTATGTCAGGTCAGGAGCTGGAAAGGCCCTGTAGGGCAGGTGGGTGGGAGTGGAAATGGATAGGTCCAATAAACCCTGGACTTTCAGCCAGGAGCCGGCTGTTTGCTTCCCATGAAAATGTTGAGTCAAACCATGATTTTTTTCTAAACCGAACCACAGGCTTTTGTTACACAAGGAAATAAGCTTGAATATGAAGTCTTTGACAGACGATGCAAGTTTATTTTGAAAAAGTCTCTATGCATCTAATGAGCAGGAACTGTACATGTCCTGTGAAAATTAAAGAGGCTTTATTGTCAATTCTGCAGTTATGTGACAGACAAACAGAGAATCAAAACAATTTTTTACTCTGAATTGACCCACGGAAAAGCATAAGTATAAATAAGGAAGTCAACGAGAACAGAAGAGGTAATACAAAAAAAAATGGATGTGTATTTTGAAAAGACAGAATGCATGTAACAAGCGTAAACTGACACGGTATCCTGGAACATCGACAACAGATGCAGGATACTGAGTGCTTAAAATGTGAACGTGAAAGTCCACAAAGTGGCAATAGTTTATTAGTTGGGATGAGAATGCTTTGCCAAAGCTTTTTAATCTTTTTTTTTTTTTTTTAACTCTGAAGTTGTTGCTCTTGACTTCTTTTTTCACATGCAGTAAACTCAATATCCTTCCTAAATCTATTATCTACGTGTAGCCTATGGTAACCACACTGAGCTGATAGGTGCCACTGAAATGAACGCAGAAGACAGCCACATTCAATATCTCAGGAATTTATTAAAATATAATAATTTTTACAAATGTTTTCTTTTTCTCAAAGAAATGCACAAAGAACTGAAATTGTAAACATAAAGGTGTTAAAAATATAGACTTTTTTTCTTTTATTTATTTATTTATTTTTTTTATCCCACGACAAGACGTCCCAACTGACCCTACCCACAGCTCCAAATGCCCCTGGTAGGCAGAATTTTTCAAAATACACTCCTTACAACCAAATAACTCGAGCCCCAACACAAATTAAGTGACACAAGAATATATTAGCATATTATACAATAAATTTAGGCTGAAAAATTAACAGCACTAAAAAACAGAAAATACAACATGAGCAATGTCACTTACCTCTCCCATGGAGTACAACAGCAAAAGGGGAGAGGTAAGGTGAGAGACAGCCCTTTATAGGTGGGGTACCCTCAAAGGTGAACGCAGGGGTACAGAGACTGAGTATCAAATATTTCACATGCTGACTCAGGAGGTGTAAGCATGTCAGGTAATAAAAACTGAAACTAATTTGGCGTAATTATAATGCTATTATTACAAATATATATTTCACTTTGTTACACATATTACTGCTGTATCATTGACTGACACATCTGTCCAGGTATCAAGTTATTTGTATTACAGTTCAAGTATTTTATGAGTAATGGCAGGTTATCTCATGTCAATACAAAATTGTCCCAACAGACCCCGCTCTCCCCTACTTCTGTCTAACAATACACTTGTAGGCAACTTTGAATGCAAACTTGTACTTATGCTGTTGTGTTGGTGCTTAGAGGGTGTCAACACTCCCTAACTGTGACTGCGGTTACATTATGTCTAATGAGCCCGTGTTGTATTGTGCTTAAATCTGTTTCTTCACACAGTAATGGCCCTTGTTCTCAGGTTACATGGCCCTGTGTTTCTTGCAACGAGGCTTTTCCTCCGTCATTAGCAGCTAATCTAGATGTGGGATAAAGATACTTGGCCGAATAATCGCAGCAACACATCCGTTAAACTCCTTTGGCTTTTTGGTCTTGTGGAGCGCAGCCACCGCTGGCCATCAGCAGGTCTAAGAGCATTACGGATATGCCGAGTCATATGATCCGGTTGCGGCCAGCACAGCGGCTGAGAGGCACGGGCTTTGGTCACTGCGCTCCCCGCACACTGAGGTGTGTTGAGCGGCTCGTGTGCGGCGGCGCGGCCCCGCAGCTCAAGAATGACAGCTTTGATTCCCGTTAAGCCCCGGTGCTTTTCTGAGGCACACCGGGGCTCTAATCGGCGCTGAAAGTCATGAAACACTCCCGGCAAAATGCACCAGAGCAGCCGCCACGTGAACCAGAGGACCGATGGGAAAGCTGTAGCTCCCTGTGATTTAGTGATTTGGTGCAATAAGTATTCACAGCAGTCTAAAAATACTCTATGACAATCTAAAGTCCTGCATTCAAACTGCACAAGCACTGACAGAGAACTGTAGGCTACTTGAGCCTCAAAAGTAGGAGTACTCCTGGAGAGTAGCTCCATTCAGTGTGCATTATTACTGCTATATTATTAGATTATAGATTTCTTTCATTTAGGCCTAAGCAGAGTTTTAATAGTGTATGGAGCTCATTTTAAAGTCCTCCTCCAGTCTTTGTATTTGCTTTGCTTCACTTGGTTGTTATATATGTGCAGCTAATAGGTGTAGATTTGAGGGTGATGTAGGGGATGTGCATTTGAAAAGGACTTTTGAGAAAATTAAATACATTTACATAAAGTGACGTTGAAAATGAACAGATTGGTGCAGAAAAAATCACTGGAATACAGGAAATTAAGTGTTTAAAGCTGAACATTTTCTGGCGGAGGACCCTGAAATTTCAAGCTTCATAAATGCTCTCCCTAGAGATAAAACAAAATCAACACCTTTGGTGCAGTTTGAGTTTGACACTGGAAGCCTTTTTCACTTCTATCTGCTGAAGAGGGAAAAGTGCTGGTTTGGACACCAATCATGGATCAATATGTAACATACAGTAGTGTAATGGAAATTTGAAAAAGCAAACTGAGGAACATGTTGTGCGGTGGCGTGAGGAAGTTACGACAGGCCCCAGTGCACACTATCATGCATGTATTGTCTTAGCACAAAAAGAGACTTGACATTAGACAACAACATGCATATGACCTAGCAATCAACGCTGCATATCTGACAATAGTATCACAGAAAGTAAGAAATTAATTTGTGGTGAAGAAGGAACTGAGCTGGAGGGCGAAGCTTTCTTTTAACTGGTCCATCTACATCCAAACCCTTACCTATATGGTGAGCTCTGAGTAGTGACCGAAAGAATGAGATCGCAGATACAGTAAGGAGCACAGACATCTGGAGGGATGCTGCTCCTTCGTGTTGAAAGGGGTCAGTTGAGGTGTTTTAGGCATCTGATCAGGATCCTCCTGGGCGCCTCCCATTAGAGGTGTTCTGGGCACGTTCAACTGTTAAGAGCGGGGCAGACCCAGAACACACTGGAGAGATTAAATATCTCATCTGGCCTGGGAACACCTCGGGTCCCCCAGGAGGAGCTGGAAAGTGTTGCTGGGAGAGGGATGTCAGGGGCAACTGCTCTGGCCTGCCTACTGTTGCTGCTTCCTCTGCAAGCTGCAATGCAACCTGCCTCCACCCCAGCTCCTCCTTTGCATTCTGTGTCTGACTTATCAATGACATTTCTGTTTGTCATTAATACTGCGCTGCTCTGTTCTGTTCCCAGGGAGTCTTTGCTGCTGCTCTCCAGGGCAGGGAGGTTTGCTCTCTCTGCTTCAGGCTTACCTCATTTGCACATGGAAGGGCAGAAAGATATGCTTTCTCTGCCTCAGGCTTTCCATGTAGGCACATGGAAGGGCAGAGAGGTGTGCTCTCCCTTCAGCTTTCTGCTTAAAGGCAGGTGAAAGAGGCTTTATATGTAGGCTCGAGAAAAGGCAGAGAGGCCCCAGAACAGAGCCATACCGCCAAATATAATACTGCAAATGGAAATAGTGGTCCTGGCTGAACCTGAATAAATGTATTTAGTTACTTTCAGTTACTTTCCTGTTGGGTAGTTTAATTTATAATAATGCATCTTTTTTTTTTTTAATAAACTGATGATCTTTAAAGCCACTACAAGGAACTTTTAACTGGATATGCAAATGTCTCTCGTTTCTGCTGATGTCTGTGCGTGACCTACAACAGCAAATGAGACCATCGGTGTGAAGATAAGCTATTTCTATATATATATCCATACCTTTAGGAAACTGTCTCCGGTCCGCACCAGGTCGCTTCCAGGACGAAGCGATTTATGGCACTCAGACGACACACTTCATCTTACCTAGCTGCTTACATTTAGTTACTCTTACTCCTTCTCGACCCAACGTCCGCGGGGAGTTAAAATAGCAGCAATCATCGAGTGAAAGTTCTGTGGAAACACTGGACCCACCAACAGTCAGCCACGACTCAGTCACACAGAGAAAATCCAATCCTCGGGAAGTCAGGAAATCCTTCAGGATAAACATTTTGTTCGCTAGCGATCTAACATTTACCAGCACAATCCTGGCTGGAGCCGGTTGGTCCACGGCGTTAGCTGTCCAGGGAGCCACACACAGAGGCCGAAGGTTGCGCAGATTCACCCCGCGCCAGCGGGGATGAGGAGAGCAGGGGCCGCGGGGTTGGAACACCTCATCCGGGCCGACGACAGGTACCAGCCAGGCGTCGACAGGGTCCAGCGAGTGCCGAGAAATAAAGAGGCGAGGCACCGCTCCATACTCAGTCCAAGAAGCCATGGAAGTGCTCGCCAAACAGGCCTTCAGACTTACCAGCCAACTGCTGCGTTTACCCTGGCGGCGGTGGCGCTTACGCTGGAGAGGTGGAGTTGGGGCGCGGCAGAGGTGAGCTGGGATCCCCAATAGGAGCAGGGGCAAAGTTTTCCCGTCTTGTTGTTTCATTCATCCCCAAAACAAACACATGCACGAGCCAGATAAGCGTCTTTACGACAATACGCGCTAGAGCTCATGGGAAATGTAGGCTTCATTCCGGCAAAACATTACCGCTTTTGTCCACAGGGTCCCCAAAATCAACTCAAAGTGAAAGTTCCTTGTAGGGGTTTTAATGTGTAAGATATTAATCTGTAAAGGTGTCAAACAAGCAATGGAATAAAAAGTAATTGCATTGCCTCTAATTCTCACATTTACACAGGAGCTTCAGTTGAGCAGTTTGGAGCTGTAAAGAGCCTAGTGACTAAGTTTGAGTCATATTGTGAATTTTGTTGTATGACATTTAATTGTTGGCCCCACATTGGTATGATATTTGAGTCTTAATACTGAGCTCTGTCTTGATCTTTGGCCCCTCATACTTCACCTTGAGAGACAGCTTTTGTTACAGGTCAGATTTTTTGTTAGCTGCAAGGAGACCATTTTTAATTTTAACTCACAAGTCAAGTGTGCACACTTTACTTTTCTATTATGTGCCTTTTTGTTTAGCCACAAAGTGTGCGTGTGTTTTCTTGGTCACAGTTTATGATACAATGCGATGATGGGGGCAGCTTGTTTACCTTCTCATGAACTGACTGCAGTGCAGCAAAAAATACAATCCAGCAGTAATCATGGCCTAATGCCACGTATAATTATTGTACACCTAATCCCCCCACAAAGAGCTTTGGTAAGAAAAATGACTGTGAGAATAATATTACTGTAAGTGTTACAGTTTATGTGGAAGAAATTAATATGATTTGGAAACCTGAGTCATATCCTGATCTCGACTGCTTGCTCCAGTTCTCTGCTGGATTAAAGTGGGAAAAAATGTGCTGAGGTTTGTGTTAAAAGTTCTTTAGAAAATAATAAATAAATAATGATCACTAGAACAGACAATTTATACATACACAAAATAAATGATTATGACAGTTATTGCATTTTAATTTACATTCAAAATGGTCAGAAATGAATCTGAAATTGCTTTACATAGCTTCATGCAAACAGTCAGTACCTTTAGTCAGAGGTGTGGACACCAGTCACATGACTTGAACTCGATTCAGACTCGAGTCACAAATTTAATGACTGTAGACTTGACAATATTAAAAAAACAAACAAACACACTTTCAACTAGACTTGAACTTTAATGACTCGTGACGTCACTTTGGTTTTAAAATATTTGGAAGCTTACGCCAAGCCTAAATATGAAAAAATATGTTATTTTTTTAAAAGATTTTTTTGGGGCGTTTTGCCTTTATTTGATAGGACAGTTAAGCGTGAAAGGGGGGGGAGAGAGAGGGAGCAACCAATCAATTAATTTCCTGAATCAACTAACATGAACATTATTTTTTCCCAGCAAGTGACTCTTGACACCCCCGATACACTTTGAACCAATCTGACAGCATCCACTGAAGTCACTGGAGAGAACCATGAAGACGTAACGTTAGGTTGCTGAGCACCAGCTGGAAAAGTGATACCAAAGAATAATTTCATTTGTGTACAAAACTATGCAATGCTCAACAAAAAACTAATTTCAGTATGCAAAAATGTGCTGGTCGAAAATTACTGATGGAAATGCAACAACTTCCCAAAAACTTGTTTCAACACGAAGACACATTTAAAAAGCATTCATGGTGTTTTTAAACTTAATGTATCATTATTATGTTGTTGTTTGTCAGTCTTGATTTGGAACTTGAGTGCAAAGACTTGAGACGTACTTGTGACTTTCAAAACAAGGACTTGGTCCCACCTCTGCTTTTAGTGCATTAGCAGTGCTCAGAGATGTAGCTATTTAACTTGTAGTTACTGTAATTTTGCTGTAAATGCACGGCTGTATTACATCTGTCCAAAACTAGATTCCAAAAGTTTCAATAGATAACTTTTAATTGATTCATTTCTAAAAAGAAAGTGGAAAAAAACCTCCTCAGAGTAAATGTTAGATGAAATCACTGCGAGGGATACCATGTGATCAATTATGTGACATTTTTTACCAAAATTAATGCTAATATACTTAATAATATTATTTATTTTATGAATACTGTGTTGTTAAAATAGCATTACATTTGGTGAATAGCACATTATGACTTGTTTAAGACTCAAAACTCAAAGTTTAGGACTCTGGACTTGTCAGTCTTGTTTTGGGACTTAAGTGCAAAGACTTGAGACTGACTTGTGACATGCCAAACAGTGACTTGGTCCCACCTCTGCCTTTAGTACATCAATGGTACTCAGGGAACCAACCTATATAACTGAAAATTTGTCTTAAATGAACGCTGTATTTTATCTAAAATACTTTTTTTGTTGATTGATTTCTATATTGAAAGCTGAGTTAACAAGCCGGCATCTAAAAACCTCCTCAGATAGAGCAGGTGTTGGATGAAATCACTGTGTGTGGTGCCAAACGATCAATTATGAGACATTTTCTTGCCAAAATAAAAACAAAAATGTCTCTTGAACACTCATTGACAGTAAAAATTGACATTATGATAAATCCAGACCTTCAGATTGTGCACCCATTCATCCCTTTCTCCTGAGTGCTCAGCTTAATGTGTGAACTCGTTAGATGACTTCTTTAAAGCTGAGGATTGAATAAGGCAGGAATGTTGGAGCATGACGGCTGAAGGTGAACTGAGGATTGTTGATGCTTTTTAAATGATGACACAAACCTTTCCTCCGTTAAGAGACTGCCAAGTGGCCTCCGCTGCACGGACCTTGAGATCATTTTATTTACCACAACAATTATGAAGGCAACATCAGAATAGATTTTTATTTTTTTCCTGTAAGAGCCTCTTTATCTCTCTGCATATCTGCATCTGTGTTTGTCCCTCACTCTCTCTTAATATTTAAAGGTTAAAACTGTGCAGATGAACATTTAGAGGCAACAGGGTTACATTGGGGGGGGGGGGGGGCGGGGCTGTTTGCAATAGATGCTCCAGCAGTTACCTTGAGACAAGGCCAGCACATTTCATATTTGATAGAAGAGGAGGATGCTCTTTATGTTGTTTCTGAATCTGGCCTTCCTTTTTTCATTTATTAAATCTAATTCTTGTTAAATGACTGTTATGTTCTTTGACAAGGTCATGGCCTCTTCTAGACTAAAGGCAGGGACGGTTTTTGCTATGGGCAATGTGGGCGAATGCCCAGGGCGCAATCTATGTGAGGGCGCAAAAAAACAAAACTTGCCAGTTTTCTAGACTAGCGCTCATTTCCACGTCAAGTTAGTGGAGTGGGCGCTGGGGCGCCCCTATTATCATGTTTCAACCAGCAGCAGAAAGGAAAGGCGAATCCTGGCGGTTGTGGGTTGAACGGGGGTCACAGACAGGAATATGGCGGAGGCTCATAGCTCTCTGCGGCGCAAGATAACGGCTTACCAGCGACAGAGAAGTCCGACTCCAGGTCCGAGGGATGGTTCCCCCAGGGCGTAAAACTAGCCAGGACCGCCTCTGACCAAATGCCTTTGAATTCTCTGCTGCCCTCTGCAGCCACCCTTGACTCCTCGGTGTTCTGAAGCTCGTCCCGTGTTATGAAGCAGCGAGCATCTCCTTCGTGGCAATATTAAGAAACTGTTAGTCAGGACTTAAGTTGTTATGCAACCCCCTCCCCACCACAAACACTCTAAGCTGTCAGTTAGTTGACTGGCTGAAGGTTAGGCTTAGATTATGCACCTCTCAACCCCTGAGCAATGAATATGATGCTTTGTTGCAGAAGGAGTAAACATATGCCCCTGGGGGTAGGAATTAGCAGACACACACACATGCACCCTCTCTCACAGAGCATATGCAGAGTGAATGGGGCTTATTATACACCTGCGAGTGGGGTCAAAGTCTGTCAATCCCTAGCTTATGGTATTATAATAGATTATAGAATCACTCTCTAATGGCAGTCATTCAGTTTGTAATCTCTGCAGCTTGATGCAAAAGCACTCAGCGTTCCAGCTAAGGGTCTGTTGAAAGTAAGGCCTTCTCCTCATTCATCCCTTACGCCCCCCCACCCCACCTCTCCCCTCTTTCACAAAGGTCTTATGACAAGTCAGCTGTTGGTGACATCACAGATGCTGGATCATATGTCAGAAACCTTTGCTGGCTGACTTACATCCCTTGTGGCTCAGCAGCAACGGAGGCCACTTGAGGCCAAAAGAGCGGCGAGGTGCGGCGGGGGGTGAGGGCGAGCATGAGAGCTGCCAACAGGCAGGAAGGGTAGGGGGCACTCCTGAGGGCAGGAACATCTGACCCATGTGTGGGTTTGTTTGTGTGGACAAGTGCCCATCTTGCCATCAGCTTGAGAAGACATTTATCAGCAGTCTGGAGTGTGTGTGTGTGTGTGTGTGTGTGTGTGTGTGTGTGTGTGAATTATAAAGTCTGGATTTTGTTTGTGAACAGCACATGACAGTGAACCATGGACGCTAAATCTGCATATGTATGAAACATGCATCTCCTCAAAAATAAAATGTTTCAGGAAATTAGTTTGTGGTAACTGAGGAGAATTTTGATCATGAGACAGTAGCGCCACCTACAGTCAGCTTCACAATATAACATTAAAAGTATAGTTAATCGACATGCCTCTTTTTTTGTTTAAAAGTAAGGGTGCAATGCTTAATGATATCTTTCCCCACTCTAAATGTAAATATGTACCTCTCCTGTAATATGCTGTGAGGTAATGTGCCTGTTTCTGGACTCAAATGCCTTAATAATCATTATATAGAGCATTGCCAATTAAGTGTCAATAATTAAATGAAAACTGACAATACTGGTGCTGTGCAGGGAGTCCAAAACTTGCCTTGGAGGTGAAGACCTTATAATGGCCACGCTGAAGTTTGGTGTTCCCACTAGATGACAGCACCAAACCATATATGATACATCCATTCACTTCAGATTCAAAGAGGCTTTATTGGCATGACAGTACTTGAACGCAGTAGTGCCAGTACACATAGTACAAGGTGGTGTAAAGCATAAACAGGAAAAAGTACAGTTTTAAAGTGCAACTAATAAAACATTATGTCAACATTATAATGCAAAAGTAAATTGTAAAAAGTAACAGTAAATTTTTAAATTAATGTGTTTAACAGGACAACAACAAAAAACAAAACAGTAATTAAAACACATACTGATCAAAAGACATGTTCACTGCCCCCTCTTTTAAAACAAAACAAAACATAATAAAATAAAATAAAATAAAAATCTACAGACAGTTGTCTGTAAACTTTTTCAATGCTGCAGCCATTCAATACAGCTTCAGTATGAGACACAAACATGGACCACACACATTCAGGTAAATTGAGACAAAAAAATAAGCTGAAATTGGACATTTTCCTGAAGTGAAACCAGCATAGTTTCGGGCGTAGGTGCCATAAAATCATGACTTATGCTACTGTGTGCCATCCTGTCATATTGAAGGGAATTATTGTGATATAATATAATATAATATAATATAATATAATATAATATAATATAATAATATTAAAGATGACGCAGGGAGTCTATGTCAACCACAATATTCCATAATGAGCTATAATTGTAGACAGTATGACACCAAAGAAATAGGCACAGAACAGAGAAATCATGGCAGAAAAGTTTGATAATCTTCTTAAATGACCAACCACAGGTTGCATTAATGATTTAACTAAATAATGATTGAAGTGATAAATTGATTTAACCATTAAAGAAATAAATAAACATGACTGTCCCCTGTTATCTTACCAGCTATACCACTTTACCTGAGCAGGTCATTGGAGTGAGGTAGGAGTTCTTCATGTGATTGACCGCCCAAAGTTTATAAATTACTTTAGCTGGCAACACCGTTTCCTTATAGAAATATAGAAGAGGACCATGACAAGTTATGAAAGTAGCACTCAATTTAGTTTTAAGAGTTTTAGATGGTTTTCTTGTTAATCTCCCAAAATGTGTCTCAAATTACGTGATTTCACCCTATATTAAAGTCTGGATCAGAGTTAGAGGGCACTGACAGTGAAATATAGATACGATCAAATTTAAATGTGTAGTTTTTGTTGTTTATAAAACACCTTTTTTGCACATTATCTTAAAATTTCGAGCTTACGAGAAGTACTTGAAGGCAGCACTGGTCATTCCAGTTACTGTCGCCATAGCAACGTTTATGAAACAGACCGCAGCCACACGGACCTGCTGCCACAGACATATATCTGTGCCTGCTGCTTTTTTGCTATCATTATTACTACAATATTTAACTGTTTCTATCGATAGATTTTACACAACAGCAAATCTTAATATGGCGGAAGTTTGTAAGGATCCAAAAGAGGCGTCTGAAGCCTCTGTGTCCGAAAATCAAGAGCCTGAGAGCGGGTGAGTCAGTTAGCTTTCAAAACCTGATTACTGAGTGCTCCAGTTAGCAGAGACCGTTAACATGAAGCATACAGAGGCAAATCAAGTGAGTCATAATTAAATATCACTGACATAATGCATGACTGAATCTATTTCTTCTTCTTCTTCTACTTCTTCGTGTTCTTCTTCTACGTCTTCTTCTTCTACTACTTCTACTTCTTCTACTTCTACTTCTCCATCTGATTCTCTTCTCCTTCGTCCTCCTCTACTTCTTCTTTGTCTTCTTCTTCTGATTCTTCTGCCTCTTCTTCTTCTACTCCTTCACTTCTTCATCTTCTACGCCTTCTTCTGATTCTTTTTCTTTTTCTCCTTATGCTTCCTCTTCTACTTCATCATCATCATCTTCTTCCACTCTTTCTTTTTCTTCTTCTTCACTTTCTTCGTCTCTTTTTTTACACTATAACTCCTCCACGTGATGCAGGCACTCAGCAGGAGCAGAGACGGACAGAGTGAAGAGTGAGGGCGGTGCGGAGGTGGAGGAAGGGGAGCTGTCCACGGAGACACAGAGGAAAGTGATGGAGCTGCTGTGTGATGAGGCGGTGAGAAGCTAGTTCATTATTCATCTTTATTACAGGAGTAATCAGTAGAGGTTTGTATAGAGGAGGACAGGAAGGCGACACAGGTTTACTGTATGCATTATATTAAAGGATTGGTTAGACATTTAGGAGATACACATTAATCCTGAGTGTGAGATGAAGACCAGTACCACTCTCATGTCTGGTGCAGTGGTTAGCATTGTCACCTCACAGCAAGAGGGTTCCTGGTTCGAACCTGAAGTAAGGGAGCCCTTCTGTGTGGAGTTAGCATGTTCTCCCCGTGTCAGTGTGGGTTTTCTCCAGGTACTCCAGCTTCCTCGTACTGTCCAAAGACATGCAGATTAATTGGTGACTCTAAAGTGGCCGTAGGTGTGAATGTGAGTGTGAATGGTTGTCTGTCTCTATGTGTCAGCCCTGTGATAGTCTGGTGACCTGTCCAGGGTGTACCCTGCCTCTCGCCTAATGTCAGCTGGGATAGGCTCCAGCCCCCCCATGACACCTAACTGGATAAGTGGTTGCGGAAAATGAATGATTGATGTATGATTTGGTGATTCATCACTACTTTAATTGAATCACCGACTAAATTGAACAGTCTAACGTCTCTTGCTGTCACAGTGATGACAAGACACCAGGATGTAACTTCTCCTGGTCAAGTAATAGCATGGCACATAATCCCCATAAAGCTCAGGTCAGACCAGTGATTCGCAATGTGGCAAAACTGTTTCGAAATGTTACAGAGAAAAGTTGCAGAGGGTGCCTGGAGGGGAGGTGGATAGGTCGCATTAACTCTGCACTTTCATCTGAGAGCCCGCAGTCTGTGTCATGTGAAACCAAATGTCAATTGAGCTAATTTCATGTTGAAACAGATCCGTGAAATTATGTGACGAGCATCTTCAACTCAAAGTTTCCCTTCCTTCTGTCTCAGCACTTCCTGATGGACGATAAACTCCTGACCCTGCTGGCTCCTCTGGAGAAGGAGAAACAGACCGTTGTGAAAATGGACTCCCTCCTCTGTGTGAGTTCATGCAGTGTAATGCATCAGTGTGTAGTTGGACTGTATGGAGCAGATACTCAACAACCAGACATATTGTTTTGTCCTCCAGACTCTTGGCCTTGGAGAGCAGGATGTGCCCAGGTTGGCTCATTTCTTATTAAAGTATGAACGGCAGCAGAGAGAGCAGACGGAGGTGAGGAGGGAAAGAGATGCAGAGAATGGATGCTTGTGCAAAATACGTCCTTGAGTCTTTGATAAACAAGACAAATGAAATGAGACAATTATTCTTTGTGTGTTTTGTCTGCCTGCAGGATGTTTCTGCTGAGTTGGGTGTCGTGGAGACCAGGTCTGCGACACATCCGACCTCTGGACTCATTGCTCCTAACCACGTGGTGCCCGCTCTAAAAAGTTTCCTCCAGCAGCACAGGAGGTCAAAGTAAGACCACGGTTACACTCATGAATTAGTCTCCATCATGTTTGTATGTTCATGCCAACAGAGGCTGTGTTACGGTTGTTATCTGGACTGTCTGTGAGATTTCAACATGAAATTATGTTATACATTAGTCATGCTAATGTGTTTCTGGTGCTTCTAAGGGAGAGTGCCGCCCGCCAACATCGCATCTTTCATGTTGCAGGCCGGCATACTTCAGAGAGTAAGGCCTACTGGAAGAGCATGGGCAATATCATCTATGAGAGCAAAGTGAAACTCTGGGACGATGCAGACTAAAGCAGTACGAATGATTAACAACCACACACACACACACACACACACACACACACACACACACACACACACACACACACACACACAAACATCTATCTGCACTCAAATGTTTTGTCTTTGTTTCCAGTGCGGCCCTGACGGAGATCTCTGAGCTCATCCCTCAGACTCAGAGTGTGAAACAGCAGAACGCAGAGCCGTGGACGCTGCTGCAACAGTCCCTCAACTCATGAGTATGTGTGTGTGTTTGTGTTCCTCTTGCATTACTCTAAAATAGGAGCTTAAAAAAAGGCTCCCAAAACGCCTTTCTAAGATTAACGTTTTTACAATCTATCCCTGTGACATAGTCAGTGACTCAGTCTTTCATCTTGTCGTTGATATGCAAACATTGTCCATTTCTCTCGTCATCTCTCCTCTTGAGTCCTTATCCTATGAGTTAATAGTTGCATATCATATATTTAATTCACAAATTTCAGCCATTCATCTTGTGTTGGTGGTTCTTCCTTGTACCATCTCTTCATGATGGCCTTTTTACAGGCTTCAAATAAGATTTTCAGGAGGTATCTGTCTTCTCTTAACACAGTTCCTACTATCATACTGCCTATGTACAATACCATGTATGATCTAGGTACATCATAGCCCAAAATTTTGATAATAGCCATATAAATAGTATTTGCTTTTAATCTGTGGTGTAATACAGAATCTATATTCTTCCAACAGTGTGAGAGGATGTTGTTGACTGTTGTGTTCTCTAAATATGCAACCATCTTCTATAATATTCACGACTAGTTCTTTTTCCCATTTCAGCTTCACATTTAGTGTTATATTTCCTCTTCGATCATTCCTAGTTCTTACGGTGCGAACGCAACAAAAAGGGGCCTTCTAAGAACTATGTCCTTAGAAGCTTGAAAAAGTTCCTCCGCTCAGAAAATGCCTAATAGTATAGAAAATAGTAAAGCTGACATCTTTGATTGTCTGATAGGTTGGCACAGAGCTGGAGACGCCATAATCCAAACTCACTGTGGAATCAGCAGGACTGGGACAGTGTGTGTGAGATCATCTGAGTATACATGATTTATAGTCACTGTAAAATAAAGCCTCTATTAAATCATGTTGTGGTTGCACTTTTTTATTTTTACAGCCTCAGAAAAAAAACAGGCAGAACAGTTAACTGTAACATTAGTAAGACACACAACAGCTCATGTGGGGTACAAAGTGAATACAGAAGAGTACAATACAGAGGTTTCATCCAGCAGGGTTGAAGAGCTTGTGGCTGAGCTCTGAGGGGAACGAGTAGAAGAGCAGAACCAGGAAGAGCAGAGCCAACACAGCAATCAGCAGCAGCACACAGTGCAGCCTGTACTGCCTCCACACCAGGATACACATCGTCCTCAGAGGGCTCACCAGCCACGACATGCTGCTGCCGGGACGACTGCACAGAGAAAAGCAGACAGTTAACATTATTATTTCCATACGAAGAGGACTGAAGAATATGTGACTACAGGAAAAAATAACATAAATATTGAATCAACAGGTTTTTAATTACTGAATTTTTTACAGACTTAGCAGAGTGAAGATATATATTTTATTCTTACTATCTTAAGTACTAGTGTTAAACATTGTAGCATAATGCACATTTTTTATTTCTATTTTATTACTTCATATTTACATAGTACTATTTCATATTCTTATTCTTCTCATAATTATCTATTCTTTACAGTGGAGTGAATGAGTTACATTTACAGAGTAAAAACAAATGGATAAACTGTAATGATACTCAGTAAATATTATTATTATATCATAGCTTACTTTGTTTAGAAATAGATTAAAAGTATTTTTATACTTAACTATTAACTGATACACAAATGCAAAAAAATGTGTTTTGACCAAGGTGTTTGTTTTATATTATTTATTCATTGAGTTGGATCTTCTACCATTATGGGTTTACTGTGTGAAATAGCTGCACTATGTACATGTTATATTGTTTTAATTTTTACTTTGATTTAAATAGCCTATGTTACTACTTGTTTTTTATTGCAAATAAAGCCTTGTTTTGAACCTGTTTGTTACTGTTTTAAAGCCTGCAAGGTAATATTCCTGTGAGGAAGTGTAATACTGAATTGTTCTAAATAAAGTTTTTACAAAAACATTTCTGCTGCGTATTACGTCACCAACAGGTGCGTTTGGGGTCAGTGTGAAACGGTAACTGCTAACTTGCACATGGTGAGACCCTCTGCTTTTGCTATTTAACTTTTATCCTCACAGAGGTGTGTGCGGCTTTTCTGCTAGTTTGCTAATGTTAATCTTTAATATGGCTTTAGAGCCTCACTCAGCTCTCAGAGTGTTTGAAACATTTGAGGAGCGTTAAAATAAGTTGAAGATGGAGCAGACTGTGGAGGAGTTTATGGTGCACACCTGCAGAATGCTGTTCAGACAGGTGAGTACAACAACCAGCTTATTCATATGGACGTGACTCCCCCAGAGGAAAATGTTCATGTTTCACCACACCCTGGGTAAAAACTTGTGTTTGTAGCTGCAGCTGCTGTTGAGTTGATGTTGATACATGTCGGTGATTTCTGTGTTGCACAGTATTTTATTTGTGGCTGTGAAGCTTGTTCTCATAGCTCTTTGTATTTGTTGTCGCTCATGTTTGGTGTCTGAGTTGTGTCCTGCCTGGTTGCGTCCTGCCTGGTTGCATTATTGATAATCTGTTGTAGGCACAGAATGCAAAGTGCTGTCTCTAGAAAATGAATATATTTCACTGACTTTTTCATGATATTTTTGATGATGTACTTGACATTTTCCATAGCATAGAATACTATGACTTTTGAAATGATATTTAATCACATACTAGACTATGACTTTTTGATGTTATTTTTTATGACATACTATATTATTGCATTTTATGACAGGATTTGTGACTACATATTATACGATGACCTTTTTTTTTCATGGTTTTTGACGACATACTAGCCTATACTGACCTTTTTATATGATTTTTGGCAAAATACTATACTATGACTTTTTTTTCATGATTTTGGATGACATAGTATATTATGACTTATTTTCATGGTTTTTGGCGACATACTATACTATGACTTTTTCATGATTTTTGGGAACATACTATACTATGACTTTTTCATGATTTTTGGGAACATACTATACTATGACTTTTTTACATTGTTTTTGGATGACATACTATACTTTGACTTTTTTCATGATTTTTGGCGACATACTATACTATGACTTTAATTTCACGAGTTTTGACAACATACTGTCCTATTAGATTTTGAAGATTGATTCATGATTTTTGACGACATGCTATACTTTGTTTTTTCATGATTTTTGACAACATGCTATACTGTGGAGTTTTTTCATGGCTTTTGACGACATGATTTTTGATGAGGTATGACGTTTTTTAAGACATACTATACCATGACCTCTTCATACTATAGTATGAGTTTTTTTTTTTTTTAAAAAGTGTCTTTATTATATACTATAGTTTGACTTTTTGATGATATTTTTCAAGACATGTTATACTATGATCTTAAGTGACATTTTGTTTAATTGCATACCCTCATATAATTTTAGGTAACAGCACTAGTTTGCTGACTGAACTTAATTCAGTCAGCACTCACTGGGTGCCACTAGTTGCAGTGCAACAGTAGCTTTCTTTAAGTTGTCATTCCTAACTTGATGCTTGTAAGTGGGGTGTATTTTAATGCAGGAGCTGAATAGTGTATTAAATGTAAGCTAGTGAAAGTAATGAAAGCGACCCCTGTCACGTACAAATAGTTATGTGATCCATCGTTAACAATAAAATATGAATTATAGCCGCTTTACCAATCTTTAAACATGTTGTCCATGGAATTCAGTTTATTTCACATTGCCAAAAGAGACAAAAAATAAATATTGCACACATTTCAACAGATATATAAACACAAATTCATTGTAAAAACAGGCAAGTTTAGTGCAAACGATAACTCTGTAATCGGTGAAACACAGAATCACAAACAAAGACTGCAACACAAATGAGGTCAAGCACAGTCAAATTTGAAAGGGAGTAACGGACACTGCAAACAATACCATCTGAAACGAAGATGGAGCCAGGATTTAAATAATCAACCCCCTTTCAACACTCCCCTCAAGTGCACTTTAATCGTATTCCCATGAAATCACCTTTACGTCATCTGTAATGTTAAAGAGAGCAGGGTCGGTGATTTGGAGAGACGGTCATGCCAACACACATTACCTCTGTGGTCAGTTATCACAATGATGCATGCATATTGACATATAAGTCTACATTTTGGTAGAAAACAGTAATGACCTTGTAGTGTTTGTTGCTTTTGAAGATGTTTCAACCAGAATTTGTCAAACAATATCTGCAGATAATATGCCTTATTCTCCTGTTGTCTTTTTTTGGTAATTACCTACAAATACTTTTTGACTCAAGTCTGGTTTTGTTGCTTTGATACATTTTAGTTGAATTAAACCCTGTCGAACGCTTATTGATAATTCATTTAATTTTGAACTCATCTTGTTCAATGTCTCATCGGATTTCATTAGGAAAATAGACATCTTTATTTTTGTTTCATCATTATTATTCTTGAAGTGTGCAAAGACTGCAAGAGCTATATAATTTAATAAAAAAAGGGTAACACTTAGCTTTAATCCCCCATGTTTAGCATTTATAAGCAACATATAAAAACAAGTGTTTATTAATGTATCTGTCAACAACTGTAACTTGTCCTGCGGGCACTCACAACTGGAGGCTGGTGTATAAACAGATAATAAATAACATAGTTAAACACAAGGGTAATCATATAAAATGTGTTCACGGGAGAAAGAATAATCGTTGACAATTATTGTACATTAATTAACACTTAAAAATGTCCGTATTTTTGCTTACAACTACATCATAGTGTATTATACAGTAAACCCTTTTATTAAATATTCATATAGTGCTTATAAATGCTGAAAGGGGGATTAGAGTAAAGTGTTATTAAACACATTGTTCATTTGTTCCCTAAGAACTTAAATCAACAGCAGACATTAGAACAGTAATGGGAGATCTTAGAGCATCACTTGAAATGAATGTCCATGCAATCGTCTGACCACTAACCCGACACGCTCAATAAACTTAATCAATAAATAAACGAGAGGCTGTATAAACAGATAAAGAAACATTCATCGTCATGTAACATTGCTGGAAAAGAAGAAGAACATCAAGGGTTAAACTTTGTGGCAAAGGATTGCTTTAGAGTCAGTTCAAGGATGGAGTCCAGATACTGAGCGTTACGTTTGTTAGGCTTGCTGCAGATTGGATGGAAGATTAGACAGTTAGTGTTTCTCATGACTCGGGGGGATAAAAAGTCATTTAGGTGGTTTCTGCCTCTCTCTGCAGAGCGAAGGAGGAAGGTGGCGAGCTGTTTGTGACCATCAGAATGGATTAGAGAGGAGGAAATAATGCAATCTGATATCTTTCCTCTTGTGAGACTCCACGCACTCTCCTTATGTCTGCGCCCACAAACCAACATCTACTCTCTGTGTCTCCCCCAACCTCTCTTCATCCATCTATTCGGCTGGCCACCCCCCGCCCCACCCTGTCCTCCCAGCAGCCTCTCAGGCCCCCAGCAGCTTCTTGACCAGGTAGCCCGGCATGCTGTAGAGGAAGAGGCCCAGCATGATGAGCAGCAGCAGGGCCAGCACGATCTTGATGATCAGCCACTTGTAGCGGTTGCACACCAGGTAGCGGATGGCTTTCAGCGGGCTCAGGAACCACAGGAAGGTGGTGTCTGGGCGACTACAGGGAGGGATGGAGGTTTTAGGAAGAGGAAGGTGAAGGTAATTTGACAAAGGAGGCATGCAGGGGGATGGAAGAGCGAGTAAATGAAGGGTGTGAAAGGGAAGAGAGAAATGGGATGAAACATGGGAGGAGTAAAAGAGAGAGAAAGCTGGCGTTAGTGGTTAGTCAGCCATGTTGCATTTAGTTATTTTTATACTACAGCATGCTCACATGTTTATCAATACAATGTGTCAGAGGACCAAAAGATCACATCACAGAGTAAAAGCTGAACAGTTAAAAACATACACACAGTGAATATGATGATAAAAATGGATGGATGGATGACTGACCAACAGCTCCAAACACTCATGTCTGTCCAGGGCCGTTTGTTCTTTAACCAGACGTTCACTGGCATCTTTCTTCAAACCACAAATACCCTTACATTTGTACGTTATTATGTAGCAGATACATTAAAACTTTTATTCGAACAACACTGTTATTTGTTTATTTGTCTGTTTGAGATGAGTCAGGCCTGCACAGATTTGATCACCGGCAATTGTCACACAGTGCATGCTCATGTAAAAGCGGCCAACGATGTTCTTACTAGGTCAAGGCGGCCACAGTTTTCAGAGCCAGGTGCTGCAGTTGCAGTAACATATTAGTAAATCGGCACCAGATCTAACAGGATGTGTTTCTGTGACTTCCTGTACAGACTAAATACTGCTGAAAACTTAACTGTGGCTTTTTGTCACCGCCTCCTCGAACGAGCCTAGTGTTTGGCTTAAAATGCCGTGTTTTGGGGGCACATTGGAAATGCAGCTATGTCTTAGAAAAAAAAAACCCTGTTTTTTGTGGCACTATCCTGACAGGAAGTGCAGCAATTTCTAGGTAAAAAAAACAAACAAAAAAACCCAGTGGCAGAATCTCTGTAATAAATGCAGCGATCTCTGTGAAATAAAACCGCTTCTCATGGCACCATCCTCGGTGAAAAAACAGCTACGAGTTGCTAAACATCCATTTTAGTTGTTTGTTGTTTTCAAACAGTGGTCTGTGGGTTGCACGCCATCCACCACCCTGTGCACCTCTTGATGACAAAGTCAGCTCTTACTCTACGTCACTTCAGGAACATTAATTTGATGCATATGAAACATGCACATGTAAAGTACCCATGGTTTGCAGAAACGTACAGGTCCAAATATTGGAACTGTACGTTTACTGGGCTTGTATTTTAGTTTGACTATAAGTCTGGATTGTGTGTAATAACATCAACACACAGTATCCACATTAGTGGTTTTATTTATTTTTTGAGGATTTTATATAAAGGTCATAATATGGAACATGAGAAACCTGAATTCACATATTCCAGTTTGATTATTATGTTAATTACTTTTCATTGAGGTGCCTCACATCGATGCCAGTGAGGATCTGTTGTGGTGTTGTCTGAAAAGGATTTAGAAGTTAAAGCTTGTACAGTAAGTTGTTTACATGTGAATCTTTCCCACCTCTACGTATGATGTGAACAATACCTACAAACGGCCCCACCCACATACTGCCACACAAAACAGTTGGTCACATGTAAGATGTGTACTGGCACTTGGTGACAAAGGACACTGGTTGGCACAGAGATCTGATACAAAATACAGCAGAAGAAAGACTATTCTACAGCTGAGACGACAGAGGAGAGACAAAGAAACTGAGTTTTGGCGGGACAGGAGAGGAGCAGCTACAGGTAGGACAGCAGAATCCAGGAAGCAAGGGGGTTAAATAGAGAAGCAGAGACAGCGAGGAGGGGGCGGAGGCTACCAGCGAGTCAGGCCCCCAGCATCTTCTTGACCAGGTAGCCAGGGATAGAGTAGAGGAAGAGGCCCAGCATGAGCAGCAGCAGTATCAGCCCCAGGACCTTGAGGATCAGCCAGCGGTAGTTGTGCCAGATGAAGTAACGAATGGACTTCAGGGGGCTCAGAAACCACATTAGACTGGTGTCCGGGCGACTTCGCGGAAGGAGGTAGAGAGAGGGAGGGAAGGAAGAAAGGAAGGAATGCAGATGGAGGCAAAAACAGGGAGAAAGGGTAAGGAGAAAGGGGGAGTCACACACACAGATAGGAGGGGAGGGGGGAGACAGAGGGAGACAGTTGAAGAGATGGTAGGAGGAGAAACGAGTGCGAAAGTGTAACAGAGGCCTTTTGACAGTGCAAAAAGCAGCGCAAGGGTCAAACAAGACCAAATCACACCTTTGTTAAATATGAGGTCCTGACTGATGGTGATCTGTAACATTTGATTCACTGCGTTTTGCACTGTGAGAATGATTTTACTGAAGAGGTGATTTAAGGGACATGTCTGCGCCTTTTATCACAACATCCTCACATTTGATTAGTGAAATAAGTGTGTGTGTGTTTGTGAGCATTAGACTCTACATATACTCTGAATAAACGTTAACATCTTACTTTGGTTTCTCCAGTGGATCAGGCTCATTTCGTCCCAGTCCTACAGGACTTTTCTCCGCCTCCTCCGCTGTCACAAGATGAAGCTCAGCTTCTACCTTACCCTGCAGTGACAACATATGATGCATGTGAAAAGTTAAATCAATCAGCTAGATGCCTTGAGTATACAGATACCTGATCTTTGTTCTCTGTTCTGTCTGTGTTGCAATAAATAACCTTTACTTTAACATCATCCACTGTGTCCCTTCCAGTATTTATCATGACTTAAGAGTCTGGCTATGACATTTTACAGTTGAGTTTATTTCATCTTTTACTCAGTTGAATGTGGCTCTCTAAGTGCAGTTTTGAAAAGACTGCTGAGATGTGGTGCCACCCTGCCGTTGTGACTTTGCTCGTGCTGTTATGTATTTCATGACTGACTCACAGTTAGCTCCATCTCATCGTTCTCATCGCGGGCTACAAACGGCCACCAGCCCTTGACCCTCTTCTGTTTGAAGATGGAAATCGTGGGCAGCTCCTGCTCATTTCGGATCATGTCCAGGGAACACTGCTTGGCCGTCTTGGCGCCACGAGGGAACCGGTTTAGGTCCAACTCGATTGCACCTGGGAGTGCCGATTGTTAAAGACAGTAAGGATGGTGATGCTTTGGCTGTTTTTATGGTTTAATCAGATGGTAAATTCTGTAGTGTTTCCTCACCCAGGAAGTCATCAGCAGAGAAGTGGTCGGCATCCCAGACCTGCATTGTGAGGCGAGGAGGGATCTTATATTCAGTCTCATCCCAGGAGAACATGGACTCTTTCTTAGAAATGACGATCTTCTCCTCAGCCATGAGGTAATCGAAGGGGAAGACGAAGCGCCAGTTAAAGTTTCCCTCACCGGTCAGGGAGTGATAGTGCACATCTGTGTCCTGCTTGTCCTCCTGCTGCCCTTTGAGCCATCTGTGGGCAGAGAAGAACCACAGAGACCAGAGTTAGGTTCACCTTCAGGACCCGTGGTCTGGGTGAGCGGGTAGTTTTTGTTTGATTTTGTCAGTCATGCACTTCTAAGGTCGATCAAGTAGGAAACTACAATAGTGTGTTAGTTATTGAATATTAATTTGGTTGACTTGAATAGGAGCACAGGACATGTCAAATGTAGCAGTCTGCCAACAAGAGAGATGATGCTAATAGGTCAAAATTCAAAACACATAATGTGGCTCCCCAAAAGCAAATCAGATTAATAAATCTGTGTGAGATAATGTCAAAAACGTTGCTGAATGATTCATAAAAATCTGATTTGATGTTGGAGCTTCACACTATTTTCAAAGCCATGCATACACAAAGCTTGCAAAAATGCCATCAGTGAAATTTATCTTAAATTTTCCTTTAAAAAAAAAACCCCAAACAAACAAACAAAAAAACAAAAACCCTTTCATCTGTAGTGTCTGGATGCAGTGAGCTGAGGATCAAAGGCTATGAGGACAGTCTGTGCTGGCTGGAGCTCTTTCATTAACAGTAGAGTGAGACTGGCTTTATTAGTGAGGAGGAGGAGGAGCAGGAGGGAAGCTGCCATCTCAGTTCTCAAAACGCAACACTGAAAACATAAAAAAGTAAGCTGACAAAGGGTTGTTGGCCTAAAATGTGAGGGAATGTGCTATGATTAAACTACTGAGATGCTCTGGCATAAATAAGGCCGGGGTTAAGATGGAGAGGCATTGGGGTTTGTTGGCTACAGAGGACATGATGCCACTAAAACATGCCTGATCTCATGTGACCCAACAACTGAATCATAACCACTGTATCACAACACTGGATCCATCTGAAACAACCCATCCTCCTTTCACTGCTGTCAATAAGGACAGCTGGGTCAGCCACTGAACTCCACAGCACTGAACAACTTCTAAAATACTTCAATCATCCTCCAGGTATTTAGGGTTGTTTGAGGATGGCACCCTGTTTGTTACAGTGCAGTCCTTAGGTGACACATCCGCCAGTGACACCAGGTCAGCTGAGGGAAAAGTGAGTTTGGTTAAGAGATGCAGGAGTGAGGAGGCTCTGCATGACGCTGACATTACTAACTTTAAACAGGAGTTAAATGTCAAAAGACCTTTTTCATTGTGGACATTTTACATGTAGCAGCAAGAAAAGCACAATTAAAATCATTAATAATGGCTGCATTGCATGTAGGTGTTATTGCGCATGCTGTACTGCAATGGCTGACTGGGACACTTAATGGAATGAGACATTATTAATGTTATTAGATACATCAGTGCTGTTTCTATCACAGGTGTATCGTCACATTACACGTCCATCCTGTGAGTATCTGCTGAGTTCATACACTAAATTAATTCAGGCATGCATTCCCAGTTATTTTTGGGGGGTCAATGTGAGGCAGTCTCACTGGACGGAAGGCTAATGTAACGGCACCTGACGACAAGTCAAAATGCCTGCCATGAAAAAGGCCCATTATTGTCACTAGTCTGCAACACAACATTATCAAGAACATTGGAGCTCTGTCGTACCGACATGCATATTCTTTACTCAGATACATGCAAGAGGCTCCAAATACCTTAAAATTTAAATTACAAATATCTTGAAAGTCTTGTAAAATCTACAATACAGGACCAAACCACAAAACGTAATACATCGTACCGCTGTCATCATCCTCATCATAATCACCATAATCACAGATGAGGATACAAGTTTGCTCTCGACTTGGAAATCATATTTTGATGAAAATGTGTAATTTAACAAAAAAGAAAAATACTTAAAAAAAAGTAGTAAACAAACAAACAAACAAACAAACAAAACAACGTAGACAAGAAAAAAATTTAGTTTACCAAAATTGAAATAGTTTGACCAAAGAAATGGTGGTTTCACAAAATAAAAAAACTAGTAGTGTGGTAAAAAAAAAAAAAAAGACCAAATTGGTAGTTTAACAAAATAAATGAAAATAGTAGTGACAAAAAAAAAGAAAATTAAAAATAGTTTGACAAAACAAACAAAAACAAACTGTGGTTTCATTAAATAAAATAAATAGTAGTTTCATAAAAAATAAAAATACAAAACAAGAAACACAAGAAATAGCTTTACAAAAAGACAAGAAAATGGTAGTTGGACAAAATAAAATAGTAGTTTGACAAAAAAATTGTAGTTCAAAGTAAAAAAAAAAAAAACTTTGACAAAAAAAACAAAAGAAGACAGCAGTTAGTCATGACAATGTAGATGTTTAAAAATATTTCTCTGAGCACCTGAAGGGCTTTATGTCCATGTTAGATTATTGGCTTCTGCAGTTTCCAAGGTCATAAACGAACTTTAATTCTCAGCATACCCGTGGACTGTTTTGGTGTATATCGACTAAGTATGATTATGATTGTACTCAACAGGTTGTTTATGTGGTTTGATCCTGACTGATCTCACTTTTCATTTGGCATTGGTGTTCAGCGTGCCATTTGAGAATTTAATACAAGCGAGGTTACGTGCTGGATGGAGAGTTGGAAAGGGGAGAAAAAAATGACTCCGGGGCTTCAGGAGGAAGGAGGGGAGGTAGTTTAACGAGCCATGCGATGGAATCGTGTGTTTACCCCCTGACATAGATGTCAGACATCTTCTCTCCTGTCATGAAAGCATCGTCCTCTAGAATTACGTCATCAGTGTTCCAAATAACAACACGAAGCTCAAAGCTAGACAGCAGCAGAGCATTGACCGGAGGAGAGAGAGAGGACGACAGACAGGGAGACACACCACAAACACAAAGACAAACAACACAAAAACGCACACAGATAAAAATGGAAACAAAACAAAAAAAATAATGGTTAACTGCAAAAAAAAAAAAAAAAAATCCACACACAGCTCACATCCACGGGACGAGGCTTGGTCGCCGCGTCCCGCTGTACCTACCCCCTGACAAATATGTCACTGGACTTTTCCCCAGTGAAGTAATCATCGTCCTCCAGTATTACTTCGTCTGTATTCCAAATAATCACCCTGAGCTCATATCTGGTAAGGGGGGGAGGAAGGAACACATGGTTGGACTAATATTTGACAGTAAGCGGAGAGCTAACTAGTCAGTCAGACTCACCATAATTTAACCAGGGGATAAAACTATGTACTCTGTTGGAAAAACTCAAGAATTTTACAATTAACAAATATCTTTCCAATAAAATCTGCAATGGATTTACAGTTATTCAAAATCAGAAAGCATCATATTCATAGTGATATTTGTCTTGTTTGCTCCAGCCTGAGCCTACCTCTTTGGTTTCCTTGGTGATATGTCAATCGCAGGTCCAGGAGCAGGCATGTCCATAGGAAACATATCCACCCACATCTCAATACGGCCCTTTGAACGTACAGAGGAATATATACAGCTGAACTGTACATTCAATCTGTTTTATGACTCCAAACAAGCGTGGCTCTCTCCTACCTGTTCGATGCCGGGTTTGTCGGGGTTCAGCAGGGGTCTGGTCTCCACGTGTTCTGGGACGAGCTTACAGCCCACCCTCGGGATCTCTTCCCAGTGGTTCAGCACCGTCAGAGCCAAATGCTCCTCTGTCTGTTTCTTCAGACCTGAGGTATCGACACAAACCAAAGAAGATAAAGGTGTAAAAGGAAACACCGAAATCAGACCAAACCAAACCTACGCATAAGTGCAACTGTGCTGCATTCTGTATTATGTTACAGGTCAGTTGTTTCAGAAAGATCCTAAAGTTGTTTGTAGCTTAGTTTCACTCTTGGTAGAAGTAGTAGTAGTTTACACATCTGCAGACTACACCACAAGGTAGCTTTTGCTCTTTCTAGGCTTCCGGTTTCAACAAAAGTGGACCGTTTGGTCTCTCTCTGCAAAAGTTCTTCTCTATTCTCTGGTTCATTAAGGTATCCTTTTGTCTCCACATGAACAGCTGTTCGTTGTCACTGTCATAATCATTCAGTTTTTCATTTCCTTGTATTTGTTGTCTTTTCCATAAAGCCCTGACAGTCTGACTCAAACAGCAGTACATCACTGGGCTTCCATGTCAGTCCTCCCCTCTGCTTCTCCAAACTAGGAGCATGCCTATTGCCATATACTGGCAATGACTATAGATTGGTATCTTATTGAACCCCACTGAAAACTAGAATTACTGCCTTGTAGTTGTATGCCTCTGGGCACCAGTCAGATTGGGCAGTCCATCCATGTCTTTAAATATATAGATGCTTCACACACATCTTCCCCCAGCAGCACAGAAGATCTACACAATTAGAAAGTGTCAAGGTGGACACCCAAGATGAGTGTCACCAGTTCAGTGCCTAACCAAATGTTTCCCCTTCTGCTCCTAAAATTTGACATTGAGTGATGGCCAGAAAAGATGTTTAATTCCATGTTAACTTTTACAGAATCTCAGTTTAAGGAGAGAAATGCAGCCATACGAATCCCGGATGCAGCGGAGGAGTGCGGACGTGTATTCGTGAGCTCTCGGTGGTAGGCTCTAGCATCTGCCTTTATCCTGATTTAACCTCTCATAAACTTGGACTGTATGCAAGAGGCGAAGCTATTAAGAACGCTTTTGTATGGCAAGCTACAATTTTCGACAGACAAAACGAAAGAAAACTACTCAAACTTCACGGCACTTGCAGGCGGTAACCACAAGAAACATGGCGGACGGGGAAAAGGAAACATCATTCAGCAAGCTTCTGGACGCTATTCAAGAAACTAAAGAGGACCTCACAAAACATATTGACAAAAAAACAGCTGACATACAAACAACACTAACGAAAATTGAATCCTCACTCTCCACCCTTTCGGAACAGGTCGAGGAGATAGAGACACGAGTGAGTGCAAACGAAGACGATATTAAAGATGCACGCGACCGGGTTGATAAAATGGAGAAACTGATAAAGCACCTCAAAGACAAAACTGACGACCTAGAAAACCGCAGCAGGAGGTCTAACATCAGGATACTGAATGTGCCGGAACAGGCAGAAGGTCAAGATGCTGTCGGATTTTTGGAAAAGTTTATACCACACATCCTGGGTAATGCTAACTTCACCTCACCCGTCACCCTGGAAAGAGCACACCGCATCGGGAAGAAGTCGGACAGACCGCGGCCCCTCATCGCCAAGTTCCTGAACTTCAGAGATAAAGAGAAAGTCCTTCGGCTGGCCAGAAGTAAAGGAGAGATGACATACGAGAATAAAAAGATATCATTCTATCCGGATTACAGCGCAGACCTGCAGCGGAGGAGAGACGAGTTCCTTGACGTGAAGCGGGTGCTACGAGAGAAGGAGGTGGAATATGCGCTGATCTACCCAGCTCAGCTTCGCATTAAACATCTGGGATCCGTCAAGTTTTTCTCAACTCCAGCAGAAGCGCAACGTTTCTTGAAAGAACTGTCGAGTGAGTAGCTTAAAGCTGACCAAAATGACTACAGTATACAGTCCACTGTTATAGACACTGATGAGAAGGATTGTGATTCCCACTGTTAACTTGAAAGGGAGAAAAGTGACATTAAGAAGATAAGGCTATATGATCAAGCTGTAATAATCCTGTTATCCTCACATGTTCAGAATAACTGGGACCATGACTGATGATAAACCTGCATCTGATTACAGATACATGGACAACTGTTCATTAGTCAATTATGACTGTACGTCCAGATATATAACACTGTAGATCCTGCATGCAGGCTTATTAGCATGATGCTATATTTCATACCCCCGTGGTAGAATGGGATCACATTTTACTTAACTAACTTCTCTGTCCTTTATATATTTTTGTTTTATTTTTAACATCTTAAAATTTAAAACTTCGCCATATACAAACTGTTATGAGTGGCTAGTTTTAATTACAGCAGTTGCTGGAGCCACCACTGTTGGTTAAGAGTGTTACTTACCTACCTAATGTGGTTTTGTTACAGGGGTTTTACTAGGCAGGTTTTTACTTTAACGTTTTGGGGTTATGTATGGTCTCTCACTAAAACTCTAACTTCTACCCACACATATGTTCAGATTATTCTTTGGTCCATTATACCCATGGTCATTGTTTTACCACCTCTAAACTCAGTGCAGGACTACAACCAGACATCCTTAAAGATGAATACCATGACACTTATCCTGCTGAGACATCTATATGAAAAACTCATATTATGGGACAATTAACATGTATATCTTGGAATATTAGAGGGGTCAACTCACCAATTAAGAGGAAGAAAATGTTGACATATTTAAAGAGGCAGAATGTAGATATTGCCTTTATTCAGGAGAGCCACCTCACCGACACTGAACATTTAAAACTGCGTAGGGACTGGGTGGGTAATGTTTTCTACTCTTCCTACTCCTCAAAAGCAAGAGGTGTTGTCCTGCTCATTAATAAACATCTAAACTTTAAATTAAATTCAGTCGAAAAGGATAAAAATGGGAGATTTTTGCTTGTAGACTGTGAAATAAATAGGAACAAGATATCTTTGGTGAATATATATGGGCCTAACTACGATGACCCGTTGTTCTTTAACAACCTGATTATGAAATTGGCCACAATTGGGGGTCAATGTGTTGTGGGTGGAGACTTTAATTTGGTCTTAAACCCTTTTTTGGATCGATCATCACCCAAAACAACTTCATTATCAAAGGCAGCAACAGCACTAAATCAAGGTATAAAAGACATAGGCATAGTTGACGTGTGGCGAAATCTTTATCCAAACGGAAGAGATTTTTCTTTCTTTTCACCATCACATAATACACACTCTAGAATTGACATGTTCCTGGTGACACAAGATATGATGTCCACGGTGACAGAATGCTCCTATTTAGCAGCCACCTTCTCGGATCATAATCCTATCAAACTCTCCTGGATTATTAATACTCCACAGCCTATAACCCAGGTGGAGATTTAAAAATTACATGTTAAAAGACCCTGAATTTATCTCGTATATGACCACTAATATTGAAATATTTCTTGATGCCAACTCAAATTCCTCCTCGCATGCCAACATTTGGGAGGCTCTTAAAGCCTATATGAGAGGTCAGGTATTATCATATAGTGCCTATAAGGTAAAAAAAAATAGAGAGACACTAACTAAATTGGAAAATGATATTAAAACGCTAGAACAGGACTACATTGCCACCAAAAAAGAGGAACTCCTTAACACACTAACAAAAACAAGGATGCAATATAATAATTTATGTACCAACAAAGAGGAAGCAGCTATGGCCAGAACTAGGTATCATTATTATGAATTTGGGAACAAAACAAGTAAACTCTTGGCCTGGCAAATTAGAAAGGAAACATCTGATAAATTTATACACTCGATATTAACAGAGGATGGCAGACTCCTCGACGATTCAGCATCCATAAATGCAGAATTCAAACAATTTTATGAAGATTTATATAAAACTGGGCAAGATGCTGACAATATTGGAGCAAAAAGGTTTATGGATGGAATAACCCTTCCCAAATTACATGATGAGGATAAAGAACTGCTTGATGCAGATATATCAGAAATGGAGGTTCTCCAAGCCATTAATTCTTTACAAAATAATAAGACTCCCGGGCCAGACGGCTTCCCTGCCGAGTATTATAAGGCCTTTTCGAAAAAATTACTGATCCCCCTCACGAACATGATTAAAGAAGCGTTTGAAAATAAAAAATTACCAGAATCATTGGAAATTGCAACAATTACACTGCTTCCAAAACCAGGTAAGGACAAACAGAAATGTAACTCATACAGACCGCTCAGTCTCTTAAATGCAGATTATAAGATACTATCCAAACTAATTGCTCTCAGACTGGAAGATGTTATACCAAAGATAATACATGCTGACCAAACAGGCTTTGTTAAAAATAGACATGGAGCAGATAATTCTACCACTAAACATACAGGACAACAATATTAGAGCTCTCACTGACCCATTGAAATGGTGCAACAATGGTTTTAAATATTTGGGTATACAAATTGGAAAATCAGATGGGCATATATTTAAACAGAACTATATAAAATTATTGGAACAATCCAAACTTAACCTTCAAAGGTGGATGGATCTCCCACTGTCTCTCATAGGCAGGATTAATACTATTAAAATGAATATTTTGCCTAAGTTTATTTACCTATTTCAATGTCTCTCTATAAATGTCCCCAAGAGTTTCTTCAAAGAGCTTAACAAAATTATAACTCCTTTCATATGGCAAAAGAAAAGCCCCAGGGTCAAACTCATTTCTCTGCAGGCTCCATATTCAAGGGGAGGACTTAACCTGCCAAACTTTAGGAATTATTATCTTGCTTCTCAGTACCGTTCAATTTGGATCTGGCTGCATGCAGAGAACAGTGAGGTTAGATGGGTCCCAATAGAACAACATGAGATGAAGTCTATGCCTTTAAAGGATGTTCCATTTATAGGTACAAAAAATGTTTAGCCACACTCACAAATAACCCAATAATACTGAACACATTCGCTGCCTGGCAAGAATCTCACTTACTTCTGGATACAAATATTTCTTTTCTTAGAAGGACACCTTTGTGGGGTAATCCCAATCTCTCACACCACATCTCTGACTCTGTGTTACGGGGGTGGAGGGATAGAAAAATCCAAACAGTTGCTGATCTATACATTAATGACACATTTGCTAACTTTCAGCAACTAAACGAAAAATTCAATCTTCCTAAATATAGTTTTTTCAAATTCCTACAAATAAGAGACTGGGTTAAGGAGAAATCCAAGGAAACATTCCCAGATATACCAAAAGAAACTCCTCTCGAAACCCATTTATGTAATAAACTAGGCGGGTCAACAAAAGGAATAATATCTTCTATATATGGTATCATTAATGGAAAGTTACCTGTTTATGATAAAACATCTACAAAAGGAAAATGGGAAACAGACCTGGGCTGTGTTTATGAGGAGGTGGATTGGCATTACCTATTGGAACAGGCACAGACTGTGTTAATCTCCACAAAACATAGGCAAATTCAATTTAATATATTTCATAGGACATACTACACCCTACAGGTTACACAAAATTGACAGCAATATTTCCTCCAGATGTCAGAGATGTAAAGTGACCGATGGTGATCTTCTACACATGCTATGGAGTTGCCCAATGATAGAAGACTTTTGGAAACGTGCCATTGAACTAACCTCAAGGACAATAGGAATTCAAATTGAACAGGACCCAAAACTATGGATTCTGGGGGACACAACCTCTGTTAATGTGAACTACTATAAGAAATATTTTATTTTACTTGCAAGCACTGCAGTGAAAAAATGTATTCTGATTAACTGGAAATCTGAAAATTCACCAACAGTGAGACACTGGATTAACGAGCTCGTGTCTTACTGCACACCTGAAAAGATATTATATAATGAGAGGGAAGCATGCAGCCTTTGGAAAAATCTGGGCCCCCTTCATAGACATTCTGCCTTCTCTGGACTTGGTTGACCATGGTGGTGTAAGCCTTCCTGGACCGGCTTCAAATTAGCCCTCTGTAGATTCTTCTTGTATAACTTCCTTACTGATGTATTTGTTGCAAGTAGTATGTTGATTCATATACATATGAAGATGTACAGATGGGTGGATGTATAAACTGTGTAGGTATACTATAAATGAAAGGAAATCGAGAGCCATACAAGGGAGGAGGGTGGGGGGTGGGAGGGGAAAAGTTCCTTTTTTTTTTTTCTTTCTTTCACCTTCTTCTTTTTTGTTTCTCATTTTCTCTTCTGATGCTCAAAAATTATCCTTGTATGGTGTGTCTGTAAGGTTATGCATTTATGTATGTTTCCTCTGTAAATGCGGTTTAACCTATGGTAACAAACTGTACTGTGCACCATGAATATCCTATAAGAGCATCTGTTAATAAAAACAAATCTTTAAAAAAAAAAAGAAATGCAGCCATACCATTTTCATCCTCGATCTCTGTAGGTCCCAGGAAGATTCGACTGGCCACCTTGACTTTGCCCCCTGGCCCATAATGAGGTCCATCAATCTTGCCGTCTTTACAGAGCTTCGCCAGAATCTGACTGGGCTTCATAGGGTCCCGCCAAATATTGTATCCATGGCTAACATCAATAGATGACAAACAGCAGTTGAACATCTGAAGTCATTAGGTATGTGACTTATTCAGGAAGTTATAATCTATACAGTAGAACATAGGATCCAATTGGGGCTTTTGAGATGCTTACACAATATAGCCTAAGAGTAATGATAGCATTTTTTTATTACCACAATTAATAAACCTCTTATCCTTGTCAAATAACAAAGTAAACTAAATTAAGACAGGTGTTGGGTTTCATATGGTGACACTGTAACTAAACAAATAACCAAAACACGTAAAGGATAAAACACATGGATACTCACACAGAATAGTTGGATGAGATGCCACAGGTTGCTCTGTATTTGCTGTAGAAACGATTCTCCAAGTCAATCTTTGTCTCTCCGATCAGGTCGTCAGTGCCGACCAGGTCCCAGTCGTACACAGACACCGTTAACATGGACTCCATGGGGAATGTGGCTTCGATGTCAAATGATCTGAGTACAGATGTAGGATAAACAAATTAAGTCAAGAGGAAAAATTAAGAGATAAAAGCTAGTGTGAGGAGGGTAACAGATTCAGGCTCGTTCAGAATATTGCTGCACAAAACATTTTTTTGGCAGCTAGACTTTTTTGCTGCTCTACAAACATGTGACATGAAACTGGAACTAACAGAAGAGTAGCTTTCTCTCAACTTACTTGCCAAATACAGGATTGAGCTGTTTGGAAATGTAGTTCTCTTTGTCCTTGACCTCTGACTTGCCCAGCTTGATGACAACGTATGGATCAGCCTTCCCATTAATATCAGCTGGATGAAGATCTGTAGCCTAAGAAAGAGAAAAGCAGAATAAACCACAACAATCAGAATATTTATCTCTATATGTTCATTATGCTGAGTGAGTTTTTTGAGTATAGAGTGAAATGATAACGAGGTCACTCACCCTGACCACAAAGACACGGACGAGGACGTTGATTGGATCGTTATGTGGAATGCTCTGGAACATGCCCATGTTGGGATCGAATCCTGCCTCTCTTGTGATCTCCTCAGACAGAGGTAGCTTGTACATACATAAGGATCCCTGGGTCACAGGAAAAAAAAGAAAAGAAAAAGGTTAAAAACTAGAATTATTGCCCCGCAGTCATATGCCTCTGCGCACCAGTCAAGTTTCTCTTACAGTTCACATCCATGCCTGTGAAAAGGTTTTCCTGAGATACCGTGTTCACGAGAATGAAATAAATGCAAGGTCACATTGACCTTGACCTATGACCACCAAGATCTAATCAGTTCTTGTAGATGTTTGGGCCAAATTTGAAAAAATTCCCTCATGGTGTTCTTAAGGTACTGCATTCACAAGGTCACAGTGACCTTGACCTTTGACCTACAAGTAACAAATCTATTGAGATCATTGATTACTCCAGGCGGGCGTTTACGACAAATGTGATGAAATTCCCTCATGGTGTTGTTGAGATATTGCGTTCATGAGAATGGGATGTAGCCTACAGACAGACAAACATACGGACAAACTACCTGAAAACACAATGCTTCTGCCATGGCTTTCTCTGACACGAAGGTGTAAGTGTAATTTTGCTCCATGACTTATGTTCTTTCAGCTACTGTTGGCTGGAACCATAGACTATGTAAAAATAATGGATGCAGCCACCATGATGTCACTTATTGGTTTGTGGACTCCCATTCTGTCTCAAGTCTCAAGTTTGGCATGTTAGCTGTCGCCATCTTGGAATTTGGAGCCAGAAGTAGTTGGATGAGAGGCTGGAGATGGAGATGGAGCTGTGGAGGAGTGAGGGATGGATCTGACTAAGAGCCTGAGAACACTATCGGCAGACAGCCTGTTACTCAAAGTAGCCACGCCCTTAATTACAGGTAACTTCTAGTTGTAATAAAATTTAAACAGGTGACTCAAATAAAAATTCACTCCACATACAGTTGTCATGAACAGGAAGATTGACTACAAAGACCCAAACTGTTTCTTTTTTTTTTACCAGGCTGTAAACATTTCTGCTGTAGAGTTGGGCCTTTTAACATGGGGATCTATGGGGATTGATCAAGAGGCTGAAAATGAGGCCAGTGCAAAAGAACGAACAAACTGCAGTTCATTGAATGGCCACTTGAGGCTGGCTCCAAAGTAGAGTAAATCCCCACAGACCTCCATGTTAAAATACCCAACTTTACAGCAGAAATAAACATGTTTACAGTCTGGTACATATAAGGTTTTGATCTCTAAAGCTAAATTCTCCCTTCAAGACAACTGTACAGGGGGTGAATTTTTGCTGCTTGGCTGGGAAGTACTTGTTTTTACTCAGGGTTTTCCCACCTTGAATCTGCCAACAATTCTGTCATCATCCAGAGCGTGTTCGTCGTCATCGCCCGCCTTTCCTCTGTACAAGTTGAAAGTGTGCAGCCAGTCTTCAAAGTTGCCGTACTCACTCTCCAGCTCCTTGTTGTACACCTGCACAGCATAACATGAGAAACACATAAAGCGTTTGTATCTAGATGTGTACTATTGTGTGCTGGTCTGAATGTGTGGATGACGTACTGACCATCAGCTCGTCTACTTTTGCTTTGACCGGTCGTTTCTCAGAGCCGTCTGCAGCCTGGCCCTTCTTCTTGTCCTTGGAGCCCTTCTTCTCTTTGCTCTTTTCCTTTGTCTTGGAGCCTTTTAGAAGAAGGTCATCAGGTTTGATATCTGATTGGAAGGGTGAGTGGAAGTGGAGGTGGACAAAGTAGGGTTGGAGTCATGAAGAGGGGTAGCAAGGTTGCACAGTACACGTGTCATGCAACATGAAAGCTGACAAGTGTGTTTCCCTGAACTCATGTTGTAAATGTAGTCAAATGTCCGTGTACATTAGAAAAGGCACTCCAAGAAACAAAAACATCACAAAATGTTAAATTAATTAGTCTTAAAAAATAGTAACTTAACTCCACCTGAAGATACTGCTTCCTGTGATTCACCTTCTTCTTCTGTGGTCGGTGTGACTGAAACACCGACCATCTTCTTTTGATTTAATAGCTTATGGCAACTGTAGTTTAAAAAAAGTGCATACCGCTACCTATGGTACTGGAGGATGCAGCATGAGCTGTATGAGAGTACTCATATACAAGTGACCAGTAATCCGGGCCAGTTCATACTACCTCGTGGGCCGGACCCAGTCTGGGGCCGCCAACTGAATAGCTCGGGTTCAACATTATTTTTATACTACATCTAGCACCTTTTAGAGAAGTTTAATGCTGCATTGATTGCAGTCTAACTGTAAATAATTTATGTCATTATGTATGTGAGCATGTTGGCGTAGAGGTAGATTAATTCAGTGAGTCTGTATCAGCCAGCTTTCATGTGTAATGCAGAGCTGGGACGTCGTGCTGATGTGGGATATGGTCATGAATATGATGATGTTCAACTCGTGTTCAAAGCACTGATGAAGGATGAACCATGGGAGCAGAGACAAATAGCAGGAAGCACATAACGATGCCTCTGCGCACTTTATGCAAGAGGTCACGTCTGACAAAAGCTGTGTCCGGAAGCCCTCCATCATTCGCTCATTTACTCTTTCATAACAAACACCCTGTAGTTTGGTTTATAATGAGCAGCAAATTGAGATTTCTGACATTTATGAATCATTGTAATTTTGAGTTATCACTGATAGCTTTAGTTTTTAAATTCTATATAATTGGGCGCATGACATTGTGGGATTGTTAACAGAAAGCATGCAGTGTCCAAAATCCATACTACACAGCACTAAAGTGTACTCAAAGCAGACAGCTTGCAGACCACATACGGCTGATTTTTAAGTGTGCTGTTAATGCACAAAGTAAATGAAGAAACATCTCAACCCTGGATGTATTTTAATATCTAGATGTCCGACCTCAAAGTGGTGCCTATTCAGTCTAATGAGAGTTGCCTGCCTGATGCGTACAACAGAAAAACTTCTAGCTTCTGGTGTTACTTTCAGCGTATGCAGCCCACTGAATATGCACAGTAGTGCCTCTGTGTAGTGGTGGTCTAAAAATCATAATAGAAAGATTCATAATTGAGCATGTTTGCAGTTCAAGGTGTCCTGTCAATAGTTTTACAGATGTCTCTCTTACAATGGTGGCCTATGGAAACAATGCTTTGGTCTCCCTCTCAAGTGTCTTCATAAACTCAAGTTGGTCCAGAATTCAGCCGCCTGTATCATTACTAGAAACCCCTCCACATATCATATCACTCCTGTTCCTCCTCATCATAATCAAGCCCCTTCCTACCTGTCTGAACTCCTTCATAACTACACACCCTCATATTTATAGTACAATTTTTGTCTAGTCATTTAATTATGTTTTATTGTATAATAGTGATTGTTTGACTTTATGATCTATGGATACATTGATGCTTGTTTTTTTTGTTTTAACTGTGTCTTTTAAGGTGTCCTTGAGTGCTTTTAAATGTGCCTATAAGGGGACTATTAAGATGTAGTACATACTGTATAGAATTAATATGCTGTATGGATTTAGGACACAGCTGTAGTGTACAGGCCATTGTCACCACTTTTTTCCGGTGTTGGCGTTTTTAGGGACACTATATGGAGCATAAATTCCCCACTTGCACATTCAGATAAAATGATGCATAGTAAATACAGTGCACAGTGCAAGTAGGAAGTGATTTCTGACTCAAGCATATGATATTCCTTTGACAGAAGTATCGCTCAAAACAAATTACTCCCTGCCATCTCAGGCAGAACAGTGAAAACAGTCAGGAATATGTCTACACTTGCAGAATCATAACTTAAAATTGAATGTTGGTGACATTTCCATTTAAAAGAAATCAAAGCAGCAGACATTCGGGTGCGCTGGCAGGCAGCCCAACTGTTTTGGTGGAATACCTGTTGCCTCTGCAGCTATTTCCAGGTCCTCTCTTTCCTCTGCCTCTGCCTGAGCTGCCTCCTGGGCTCTGAGAGTCTGGAAAACCAGGCGAGAAAATACTGTCAACCTAACAGAACTTTAAGTGTGAAAGCAAAAACAAAAACGTTTCAATGTGAATAGAACAGACTAACCTCCTTCAGCGTCTCTATTGAAGCAAAATATTTGGACCACCAGTCCAGCACTCTCTCATCTGTCTCATCCTCTTCTTCTACTCCTCCCTTCTTTTTCTTCTTCTTCTTCTTTTTCTCTTTGTCACACTCCTCCTCGGTCTGTTGAAACAGTTCAGACAATTAAAGTGATGCTCAGCAGCTCAGTTTTCACTCACAACAAGGCAAAAGTAAACTTCAGCACAAATATCTATAGGAACAATTACTTACCATGTCAACTTTTACAACGGCGTCAGACGTCTATAACAGGGGGCGTTACATAAAACAGCACAAGGATTAATACACACAATGGATGATGCAGGTAGGAACGGCACATGTACAGAGGCAGGTCATAAGGACTGGACATAAAGCAGTGCTACTACTTACATACATAAACACTCACATTGTACAACAGAAGTTAGAAGGCAATGCTCTGCAGTGCATGAACTCAAAGAAAAGCTTACAGCGTCTAACTTGACAACCGTGTCCATCTTTCGCACGGGAGGCTCCGCATCCATGTTGACGATGATGTCACCTGCGGGGCGAGAGAGGGTGCGGGAAGAAAGGCTGGGTGAGGAGCGAGGCTGGGAGCCGCCATTAGTAAGGACCATATAGCCATTCATTAGCTTAGCTGGAGTGAGGCCGGAGGGCAGAGACAGCAGGTGGCAGGAGAGGAGAGGACAGCCAAGGACATGCGAGAGAGAAAAAAGAACAGATGGAAGGGAGGATACGGGCAGGAACAGTTGGTCAGGGCAGAGAGCAAGCAGAGAAATCAGCAAAGTTAATAAAGAATGAATATTTATTCTTAAAGGGACAGTTTACCCCACATCAAAACTACATAATTTTCCTTCTATCTGTGGTGCTGTTGACCAGTCTAGATTGTTTTGGTGTGAGTTGCAGAGTGTTGAAGAGATCCGTCGTAGAGATGTCTGCCTCTTTCCAATATAATAAAACTAGTTGGCACTCGGCTTGCGGTGCTCAAAGTGCCAAAAAAACACATTTGAAAAACTCAACAGCAATGTCTCTACAGAAATCATGACCTGGTTACTCAAGATAATCTAAAGACGTTGTTGTGAGCAGTTTCATGTAGGAACTATTTTCTTTCAACCTATCTACATCGCCAACTGTAACACTACGCAGTATGAAGTGTGCATCTACTCATGGACAAGAGGCTCATGCAAGTGACGGTGCGAAATGCTGTTGAGCTTTTCCAGATGTGGTTTTTTTCCAAAGAACAAAAAATTTCAGGACCTATAAATCTTACAAGTAATGGAAACCCAGAACTGATGTGAAGAAGTGAATCAAAGAATGCCCTCGCTCATTGCCATTCATATTTGAAGATTACAAAGTCTGTGTGAGTGTAATATGTGTAAATGTCATGCCAATCAAATGTAAGACTTCCTTTGTTACTGGCTTACTGTAGAGACAGACCATCCTCCAAGGGTGAAGTATTCTACAATGCTTGAGTTTACAAAATAAAATATAATGAAATAGAGTTCAAATAAACACAAGAAATTTGTGCTTAGGAACACATACAAGTAGGAAGTGAGCTAAAAGTGAAGCTGCATATTGCAAACTCTGAAAATGCTGACTTTTTATAGTTATTGAAACCTGGCACCAGAAACACTAGGTTTCTCAAAATGCCTCAGTTAACAGGCCCCTCATTAAGCACTGAATGTGTGTTTCTCCAAAACAAAAGCAGAAATAAGGCAGCACTAAAGTTTTGAGGTTTTTTTTAAGTAAAAGATTGTCTCTGTCTTAATCATTTTGCTGAATTTCATTTTCAACAATGGACTGATAAAACTGCTGACAGGTTTCAGCTCAAAGCCCTCGCCAAAGCAAACTGTACACACACAAACTCTCACAGTTAGCAGGCTCCTCACTAACAATAACATATCACAATAATATTAGTATAATCCTTCACTTGAGTGTGAGCACCTGCAGTGGCCCAGTTGTTGGACGTCTTGTCTGGGGCGCTGTAGATGAAACGTCTCAAGCTGGTGACAGCATGAGACCCCACCAGGATGTAACGGCCAAACGCCCGGCAGTCCACCACCCGGATGTTGAGAGGAGGGTGGAGAAGCTCATTCTCTGGAAGGTCCTGAGGACAAAATTAAGGATTACAGAGGTGGCTCAGCAAGGCACAATGAGAGAAGAACATTACTCAGTAAGTTACACTTGTTAGTAATTAGTTTTTCTGTAAAGTGAAGATGAAGAAAATGTCTGATCCTGAATATACTGACTTGTACTTTTGAAAAATTTGTCACTAGAGGAGTTTTCACATTGTTTGACTGAAGAGAAAGATGTCTGCGCATTTCCCCATAACCTGAGATTCAAATGTATACCAGGCAAACTAGATTAAAGACATCACTAATATGAAACCCAACTGCTGTCTAATACAGGAAACAAATATTGATGAGGGAACAGCCTCTGACACAACACCAGCAGAGACTTGAGCAGAGTGTGCAGTAGCACAGTAAAAGTTTTGACAGCAAGCATTTTGTGAATAATGCTCTATGTTATTTATTTTGTCTATTCTAATTTTATGATCATTTTTAAATTATTATCATTATTATAGTGAGTAGTTTTTTGGATGTAAACCAGACCAATGTGAACACACTGTAAAATCATAGCAGATATTACTGTATATTTCACAAACACTAATGCTGTGTCAGCCAATGCCTGTTAGCCTACAAGCTAAAAAAACAACATGAATAAAAGATGCTAACTACACTTAACATTCTGATACTTGTGCTTGTGTAATTCCTGCAGCATTCTCTATGAAATCCAGTTGCCGTCTAATACAGGAAACACATATCAACGGGGGAACTGACTAACCTAGCACAACACCTGCAAAGAAACCTGAAACTTCCAGTGCAGAGCGGACTTGTCAGCACAGAGAGCAAAGTTAGCATTAGCATAGTGAAAGTTTTGACAGTAAACATGGTAGAGTGCGGCTTTTAGATGTACACCAGACCCTGATTTTTTCTCACTTTTTTGTGGGAAATCCATCTTATACAAAATATTAATCACAGCAGAGTATTTTTATTTTTAAACACTTTTAAATGTGTCTGGAGGGGGACTTAAGTTCCACATTTATTGAAAAGAACTGGATATGATATCTAAGATCCAGTTTTGTAATGGTCTAAATATCAAATGGAGAGCTTTACTCACCACCTCAAACCATTTAACCAAGGTGCTGAAGTTGGGGTTTTTCTTGTAGTTCTGGATGAGGACAGACTGCACACCTCTGCCCGCACACTCTATGTCCACACGGGGCCGATCCACCTGAGCCAGGTTAATCCTTTTCAGGTCCCTTAAGCCCCAGAACAAAACCTGAACCAGAAAAAAGAAAACAGCATGACAGGAAGGGGGATTTTTAGAGTCTAAAATTAGAACTGGTGGTAAAAATCTCACCTCTATGCGGTAGCGACTCAGAACGGGTCTGATGCCCAGCGGCACAGGAAGAATGGGGCCACGCTCAGAGTCTGTCGGCCCTTCAATGGGAGGAAGATCGGCTCTCCCTCCTTGACCAATCTAATGAAGAAGAGAGAGGAAGTAAACATCAGAGTAACAGGATACCTCTGTGACTTCTGTGCTGTGATACAGTATGAGCACCATACCAAATTTATTTCATACAGTAATAATATTTGTATAAATTCTTTCTTTGCTTAGTGTGACAACTTTGATGAAGTGCAGAGAAGGCAGAGATTATTACAGTACAAACACTGACAACAAAGTAAACACAGAATAAAAGACAAAGTGGGATGAAAAGAGAGAATGCAAGAAAAGAGCACCTTTATTTGAGGAACAGCAAAGTTATGGACAGCAATCAGAGCTCGCCTAATCTCCTCCGCATTGAAAGGGATCTGTGGGCAGCAGGAGGAGGCACAGGAAGGAGACAGAGTGCACCACCCAGATGTTGAGTCATTTTAAATGGATATTTTACAGAAGAAAGGACAAACAATGCCATGGTGGCAGAGGACACAAGGGAGTAAATGGAGATATGAATACTTAAAGGGCCAGTGTGTAAAATGGGTTGAAAACTGTTGAAAACAGTGACATCAGTGGTCAAATTCTAGATTGCAGGGCTCACTCGCTCATCCCTCCCATCGGGTAAATGACAGTGGCCTCGTAGGGACAAAAAGCATTGCGCAGACACGAGTTTTTCAGGAGTAGGTCTATCTAGCAACGAGGTGAATGTTTATTCAGAAATCTAAACCATGTTACAATATTGTAATGAATCCCTCACGAGCAGGAGACCAGAGTAGCGTTCGGGAAAAAGGCCTGTTTATTTGAGCACTCCAAAAACTCCGATAACACTCCAGGGGGTAAAAGACTCCGTCCCAAACTCTGACTCTTCTAGCGTAACACGCACACTTAATACACACATACTCGTTTACAGTACCTAGCGGGTACCCCCTCCCCTCTCTGCTCAATCTCCAGCCCACACACTGACTGACAACGTAGCCTGTAAACAGAGCTCAGCTGTTTATTTAGCCTAGCAATATCTCCAGACTATAGTAGCTGCAATGGACGACTCTGAATGCGATTTTGAAGAGTTTCTTGTAGCGGACACAGACCCAGAGCCATACCTGTTTGAGCCAGAGCATACAGATGAGGAACTTGGATGCTGAGCGGGCGAGAAGAGAGGCTGAATCCTCCGCTCCCATTTGGCTGCACAGAATGGGATTCGGTGCTACCATCGTCGGGGAGATATATCATCAGGAGGAAAAGCGCCGCAGTGAGTGCATCACAAGGAGTGAAGTTGCGTTTTCTTTTCCTCGCAGATGACGGTTCGGGTTCATTCTCTCCTGTTGCATGGTAAGTGTGGTCCATTCGCAAACTTAACTAACTAAAAAAACTTTTCACTACTCTCTATCGACAAACTACTAACACTCTCTGCTGTTTCCTCCTCCTTCTTCCTTCCTTCCGCTGTCTTCGTTGGTTTATTTATACACGCGAAAAGTGTTCTCTGGCTGGCTGGATTGGCCGCTCGGTCTGCTGTACATACATGGCGGCGCAAGATGGCGACCTCTCTAAAGCAAGGCCCTTGCTATATATATATATATATATCTATAAATAAAAGCATAATTATAAGGCTACGAAAACCAAACGAATTTTATTTTATAGCGATTATATACTTATATAAACATATTAATGGGTAGAATATTCAGATTCAGATTCATATTTGATAATAAACCATACCAAATATTACACACTGGCCCTTTAAAGGGGGAAAGAGCAAGAAGAAATGCATAGTGGTTATAAGAAACAAGTAAAAGCAGCATGTGATGATGCAAGTGAGGCGATAAAAGGAAACAGACTGTGCAAGACATGAGAGACATGTACAGGATGCTTGGCAGAGAGAAAGAAAAAAACAATTTTTGCTTTTTTTCTCCATGATCATTTGTGCATGTTCCACATCATTAAAGGCACCTTGCTGAGTTTATGACCACCTGTAAGGATCGACCAATTATCAGCCTGGCCGATTATTGACCGTAATTTCCCTTTCTCTCTCATTCTCTGGATGATAGGTCTTAAAGTGCATGAGGTCTGTGGGAGTACTGCATACACCAGCACCAGGGAGGCAGGCTGCTATACATGCGAGGACGGTGGAGGAGCAATGGCTCTTTTTTTTAACCTAATGTTGAAAAGTTCTCTTTTGCACCATTTCATTAAAGATACGATGCTTAAAGACATTTAAAAAAGTTTTGTGTTGGAGTTTGTTTTGACACTAAGATTGTCTTTTTTTTCTTCTTCTTCTTCTTTTTTTTTTTTAACAGCAAATGTATATTGATTCTAAATATCTGTTATCTGTCTCCTTGATTACTAATAATCGGTACCGGCATGCATCAGCCCCGAAAAAAAAAACCATAGCAGTCTATCCCTAACCACTATGTTGGTAGTCTGAGTGGGCGGAAGTTCGCTGCATAGATCAGCCTCTCATTGGGTGGAACGAGCCACCCACTGAAGTCCCGCCCTACCACCTCCGGGTTGCAGTTTTCAACACGTCCTTTACTAACTTTTGCGGTGTTTGATCTTGCACGGATGTAGCCATTTTTCTGCCATGGTTCGCATCCTGCAGGCGATATTTTTGTGGGCGTGTTACACCAAAACCTGTTTCCCCCCCGGCAATATTTTTGCAAGTGCACCGTTGCTGTGGCACCGCCAGAATGACTGTGATTGGTTGAAAAAAATACAAGCAGCCGGGGCATTTTTTCCTCCAATCTTAAAGTGAGAGTCGGCCCAGCCAGACCTTTCTTTTCTTGAGAAAGGTCAGGTGAGCGAGACTACTACGTTGGAGCCACATGTTTGATTTGTGATGAATGTATTATCCTGCAACTCCACTAGGTGGCTTATGTCACTGGCTGAGGCGGGCCATGGTATTTAAATTCATGCCAGTAAGGCGTTGGTGATGTTAGGAGGCAAACAGTTTTCAACTGTGCTTGGATTAGGATTCATATGCTGTTTTTATTGGTAGTTTGTGTCGAAACTTTTTGTAAGTTATCCAGACGTATGATGATATACAGCACTAGTAAGACTGGGAGTAGTTTCTGAGTACATGTCAGCCAGTTATCAGCCAGTAGTGGCTAATGCATGGGGCTAGTCACTATAAACCAGTAGCGCAATAGATAAGTGGGTTTTCTTGAGCCAGTCTCTATTTTGTGTGTATTGAGAGCTTATTGATACACACTTCTGCCATTGATTTTACACTTTTCTGCAGCTGGTGGCAGTAACACACCAACAAACGTAGTACTGACAAAGGCAGTGACAGAGAAGACTGCTAAAACAGACGTAAACAAATCACCAATAAAAATATTCATTATCTTCCTTTTTCATTTCTCTTATTCTCATTTCTAAAAAAAACTGTACAGCAGTGACATGCAGCCTCTTCAGAAGGAATGCCTGTGGAATGTGTGTGCATGCATATTTTAAAGGCATTCATTCATTTAGTGTGTTTTGGTATGTACTTTGTGTGCATGCATGTGTGAAAGCATTTATTAATTCATGTGTGTTTACGGATGCGTGTTGTTGCATATGTTACCTGCAGCAGCTCAAAGGCAGCCAGCAGTTCCCCGGCGGTGCAGTTCCCTCTGTAAATCTGGTAGTACTCCAGCTGCGGTGGGAATCTCGGCGGGCCGTAGTGCTCATCACACATCTTGATGGTGGGCTTCGCGAACGTCCGACCTATGAACTCTGCCTTGCCCTGAACACCACATTGTGACAGCAGGCAGTGGAGACAGTCAGGGGACAAGGGAAGGGAGTTAAACACGGGTGTGGGAGGTGCAGTTACGATGACAGCCACTTGGTGTCAGTATTGGGCAAAGTGATGGAAGGTTACAAAAATATGGAGTTTAAGGAGAGCTTGTGAACAGCAGAAACTCAGTCTTACATAACACAAACTCCCTGACTCAAGATACAGTATGATAGAGGACATCGGGGTGTACTCATCAGCATTTTTTAAAGCTTTCTTTGTTTCATATCTGAGTACTGACAGGCAGATTTTCTAAACTGCACCATGTCTGCTGCTAAAAACCATTCATGCTCCTGCAGCTTCTGCTGTTACAAACAGAGAGGAGAAATAGAGGAGGTGCATGCAATTTTTCCAGAGCTCATCAGCAGCTAGATGAACCGAACTATTAATGCTACATCAGCTAGCAGTATTATAACTTCTAATTCAACACAGTCTGTGCAGTACTAATGCTTTCGCACTCTATTTAACCAGCGCAGCATGAGCACGGCCAGAGATCATGTGAAGGACAGGGTGGAGTGAAACAAAGGTGGACAGACAGTCAGGACATGAAGGAGGGAGAAGCAAAGCACTCTTAGATTTATTAGCGCAAACTCAATGCTTTAAAGCTGTTTAACAAGCACTGACAGTCCTTAAATGATGCAGCCATTCATTCACACAGAGCAAGATCCTACCACAGTGTCCTGATCAAAGATTTCAACTACAATGATTGGAGGGTCGTCTCTCAGCTCACTGGCCTCCCCAAACAGCTCCACATCGTCAAACACCAGCAGCTGGTCCCATGTGGGGCAGAGAGTCTCGCTCAGGACCTGAGGCACACACACAATATTAACTCAGTTTACACATAATCAATACAAACACTCATTCAGTTAACACACACATAAAGTGTACAGCAGTGTTGGAATACTCAAGATAGATCTCAAAACCTCTCTGAAGGTCTCGGTCTCGCCATGTAAATGATCACACTTTCACTCGGTCTTCTTTTGTTCTCAGACAAAGATGAGTCAGGAGTGTTGAATAAAGATGGTTAAAGCCATTTTTGCACAGGCCTAGTCTAGTCTTGGTCTCAACCCCGAAAGTCTTGGTCTTGTGTTGGCCTCGGTTCAGGTGGTCTTTACTACAACACTCATAAACATATACACATATTCATGGTTGTACCTCAGTAACCTGGCTGTGTGTGGAGAAGAAGACCCGAGCGAAGGGATCTGAAAGGCCGCTGCTGTCGGCAGCAAACAGACTGCGGGCTTGGTACATGTGTGCTCTTAGCTGAAACACCTGCTTCACTGTTGGGGACACACACATACACACACGCATATATCATTAACAGGCAATCAATGCCCTCCGTTAGCAATCTCATACTGAAGTTAGAAAAGTGAACAGCAAAGTAAAAGGGATCAATAGAAGCCAAATGCCGACTTCTGAATGAGTTTATTTTTGTGTTTTGCCTCCAATTGATTTTAGAGTTAAAACTTTGTGCTAAATAAAGAACCTTCCAGTAAATGAAAAGTAAAACTACTTAAACACAATAATAAATCCAAACTTCTATCTCCAAGAGCTTACTGTTGTAGACGAGGCTAACGGGGGGGACAGATTGAAGACCGGGGCCCATTTTAGCAGATTTGATCTCTTCGAAACCGTTTGGCAGACCATTGAGAAAGTCCTTCCTTTGCTTGTTGAGGCCGAGCCACAGATACAACTCCAGCTTCGCCTGAACCGTCCAGCCTGCAGGACCAAAGCCCTTCTTACCAGGCAGCTGTGGACACAATTACAACAGCAATGGACTAAACAATTACAAAGAGTTACATTCAACAAAAGTGAATACACTATTGGAAAAAACACTGGAAAGTATTTAGTGCATCCTCTCTGTGGCATCATTACAGCACCTCAGTCATTATACATTAAACGTGGCCCAACCCATAAATATTAAGGAGCCACTTCATTGATCTTCAACCTTCTTTCTAGGCAGCAATCACAGATTTACAATCCCATTCACCATAATACTTGTCAATACTGTGTGTTGTATACTGACTACTCACTAGGACTGATCATCTCACAGTGCAACTGTAACTCTACCTTACATGATTTCAGTTTAAACTGGATTTATGATGGTTAAAAATCATCAAAGAGTGTTTAATGAGCAGACAGTGTGAGTGAGAGGAGCAGGAATAGACGACTGTACCTTGAGGAAGACAGCTTTGACTTTGCCACAGTCTTTTCCCATTTCCTCGTCCACTATGGAGTACAGAATGTCTTTGGAAGGAATACGGGCGTAAGCAATGCGCTTGTTGTTCGTCATCATCCAGATGAAAACATCTGGGATGCTGTGCTGAGGCTGGGTAAGATAAAAGCAATGGATCGATTGACAGGTGATCAGCACTTTTCTTTAATCAGGCTTTTTCCCCAATTAGGGAAAGTTATACAAATGTTATTATTTTTTTTTTTGAGAATTAAATCAGTACCTCGTCAGCGAGGAAACGGAGCTTCTGCAGGAAGTTCTGCACCAGCTTGAGTTTGTCTCTGACTGTGTTTTTCTTCACCTGAGTTCGGATTTGTTTGGACTGCTGGCCCATGCTGTCCTGCAGGAGGAGAGATGATGAGTGATGATGAAGCATACTAACAGAAGGGCACTGCAGTTTACACACAAACTGTATACTCATGCACAGACTGAAGTTAGGGGTCGATTTATGCTCAGTTGAACCAGCTGCATGGGGGATGTTTTATTTTCCAGACACTCTTGTTTAAAGACTATACAGAGAGTAGAAAAGTGCATTCAGTAGAGCACAAATCTCCCCAGGCGGACACGTTCTGGCTGCCCGAGATGAACACAGCCACTCTAGACAATTCTTGCAATTCCAACAGATGCGGCACAATGTGTTTCAGAAGATATAATGTAATTATAAGGACGAAAGTACTTTTAACAACTATAACAAAGCTACAAATCTTTGATCCATGTCGTTCATAAATGAGACTTTGGACAGTATTATCTCAAAGTAGGAATAAACACAATAAACACAAAACAGACAACAAAAAGGAAACAATTTACTACATAGTTCACTTACTTAGGTGGAAACACAAATATAAAGGAAAAATGACCAACAAAATCTGCAAGTCTACAAAATTGTGCAGGCAAAATGCTCTGGCTCCTGGTGTGATACGATGCTGTGACGGACCCACATGGAGTCACAGCTGGGATGTGGGTAACGAAAATGGTGACTTATTCAACTTGTACTACGCTTAACTTAAGTGGATCATAACATAACAGGTATGGAATTAACGTACAGATGCTTCCGTTCAAAATAAGCTATAAATAAACTTTTGTAAAGATGTCAGTTTTTGAGCCACAATGAAGGCCTCAATGTGGCCTCCAACAGATGGTCTGACTTATTGTTTTTAGCTGAGCAAATTTCTGCCAAACACGCAGCCCCTGCTGGCCGGTTAAGAGTAGTGAGGCATCAGCAGTCAATGACGATATAAAATGGTCAATAAAATGATTGGCCCTGTAGTTTGCAAGATTGGCCGCAGACACACAGATACACACATGGCCAAACGCATGATCCTCTCCCTACTTATACCTAAAACATCTTGCTAGTTTCTAATTACTGTCCTATGTCCCTACACATCGGTGTAGTGCAGCCACAGGCAAGTACACAATACAGCCAGTTTTTTTTCTCTCAGTATATGTTAAGTACATACTGTATACTTCTCGGGCATACACCTGTTCAAACACTGGATCTTATTAATATTATGACCTTCTCTCTTTCAGTCACCACGACGGCCTTGCTTACAATGCTTATGTTTTTCTACAGAACACTTTGCATTTCCCCTTGAGGCAAATCAGACGAGCATTCAAATATAAACATGAAACAGAATATGAAACAGCTCTGAGAATGAGACAGTACTGCAAATGCATGTAAATGTATGGAAAATAATTATTCAAAGGAGAGAAAATACATTCAAAAAATTAATTTCCCTGTGTGGCCTTTACAGCGTCTCCATACTGTTTACTCAATAAGATGCTGGAATTAGAGACTGAGCAGCAGCCAAACTGATAACTTCATCTTCCCTCTATCACTCACACCTCTCCCTTTCTTCACGATATGAGAAACATAACTCATACCATCTCTCTCATGCAGGACTTGAGCCGCTCTCGGTCCAGTTTGGTTCGGCCCGCCTGGTTCACATCCTTGTTAGCCAGGGTCACAAACCGACTGCAAATAACCAGAAGATACAAAGGATGAAACATGAAAGTGGCTTGACTCGATACATATTAACAAACCCTGCATTAAAATGATTTATAATATTCATCTGCGAACATCATCATGACAATCATAATGACTGTGTTTTAGAGGTCAGCATCCGGAGAAACTCCCAGTATCTGAACTGACCGCTGAGTCACAGCGGCAGTTTTAATACAAGACCATGACAAATGATTACTATTATGAGGCTTGCCTGCAGCCGACGCTGAGCTCCTCCAGCACTCCCCTGAGTCTGCGTTCTGGAAAAGCCTTCTCTGTCTTAATGATCTCCTGAACATCATTCAAACCCTCTTCCTGTCGGGGAAAAAAACAAAAACAAACAAAAAAAGTAGTGGTATTTGTAAAACATATTTTACAAACAAAAAAACAAAAAACAAAAATCTCTGGTTTTGTAAACAAAAATAAAAAACGACCTAGGACAACAGAGTGACAGGAACAAGTTGTTTCTTTTATTCCTTACAAATAAATTTTGCAGCTTACTCAATCAGCGCAAACAAGGGCTGCGTCCTTCATCTGGCTCAAAGCCAAAGTGTTGCCATAGTGGCGCATTCCTTGATTTCGTCGAGACTAAATTGTCTGCCATTATCGACTCCCCGTCACTATTAAACAAACTCCAGGCTACAATAGAGGCGCATGCGCACTCGCACCTCCTGGCTCAGTCCCCGCCCCACCCCCCTCTCTCTCCTGCTTGCTATGCACTTGGTGAAGAGGCAGACACAGGTGCTCACAGACTCGGGCGTACTATAAGCGGAGCGGACTACGTGTAAAAATGTCAGTGAAAAATCCCCGCGATGTGAAAAATACATGCCGAACAGTCTTTTGTGTGACACTGGTGCGTGGAGCAAAGTCCGCGCGGTCGTGCTTTGCGCGCACAGGGCTTGCGGACGTCCACTTTTACCGGGCGGATCTCCGCGGCGTCCGCTCCGCGTACGTTCTGCCTGAGTATGCGGTCCGGTTGGTCTCAAAAAATAAAACCCGGTCCAAGACGGAGTACCGGACCGAATTGGTATTACCGAGAACCGACCCAACCCTAATGCCAAATGCCCATTATCTACTCACACATACTGCTGTCTAATAGAGTATATTAAACAGTATCTATATGCACATACATATGCACAGCACAGCTTTTTGTGTCGACACTTGGCTGTCAAGACAGGAATGTAACTGTAGGTGAAGTAGTTGATAATGTAATTCTGATAAGAGTAATATAATTTATATTCCTGTCATGTCTACACCTTAAATGTGATTGTTCATAATGAGTGATTATCTTCCTTTACTTTAGTCATGATGACAGCATGGTTTTGGGAATAGCAACATCAGTCAGTCTGAAATACCCTAACAACTATTGGAGGGATTGCCATTAAATTTTCTACAGACATTCGTGGTCCCCAGAAGATGAATCCTACTGATTTTGGTGATCCTCTGACTTTTCACAAAGCTCCATCATCTGGTCAAACTTTTAATTTCTCCAGTACTTAAGTTTATGTCTACATACCTCCAATACTGGCATTCCCATCTTAATTTTTGTATTTTTTGTTTGGTGCTCATTTACAAATGTCAGCGAACTAACACCCTCAACAAAGAAGAAAACTATCCCTCCTAAACATTGCTATGTTAGCAACTCCAGTGTGAGCATGTTAGCATGTTGATGTAAGCACTAAGTCAAGTGTAGCCTAACAACACTGCTAGCATGGCTGTAGACTTTTAGGCTGTATCTTACACCCGGCATAAAGCAGCACACAGAGCAGCACAACTGTCATCGGCAGTTTCAGGCTGACGCAGTTGTCATTTCCATAGTCAGCGACCACATTGTGTGAGTAGCGAATGTACCTTAGCCCATCTGTGTGCCCATGGGCAAGTAGGTGTTATAATGAGGTGTGGTCAGGTGCATTGTAGGTGCATTGCTATTTTTAGGCAGCAGAAAGTGATTGCGCCATTGACAAACAAAAACCAGGTCTAAAGTCAATGGTATTTGAATGGTGCATTATAAGATAAGCCCACACAGGCGCTTGTTACATACACAGGGAAGTGTGAATGGGTTGAGGGTGGGTGAAAAAAATATGTCACTAATGAGGACAATATTAATTACATTCTTTAAAATGTGAACATAGCAGAGAGCAAAGCAGAGCTGCCAAGCCACTGTTTGACTCCCCATTCAGAGACGCTGCTCGCATTTCTGCAAAAGGAGTAGCGTAATTTCATTGATTATTTTAAAACCTGAATGCTTAGTTCTGTTTCCTCTGTTAACCTTATAACTACAGCTTTTAGTTTTGCTTCTTAAATGTCCATAACATTCACTGCTCTTACTGTATTACTCTCACCAGAAACCGCTCGCTTCTCCAATATGCTGATGACACCCCGATTAGTTGAATTCATGTTACGTCCAAGGCAACCCATGATTACGGATCTTAATGCAACCCCTCTGTTACCAGATTATTTAACTTGCAAAAGTGGAGCTGGTCATGCCCTAAAAGCACTTGTGCCATGCACTTAAGAGCATGTGCTATAGATCATTTAAAGGTACTGTATGTAAGAATGTGGCCAAATGTACTGGGACACTGCTAATGCTGCTTGCCGTGCTGCTGTAGCTCAGTCGTAACTGTAACTGATGCTGAGACTCTACTGACTGCGTGACTGGTAGACGGCGGTGGGTGGCGCAACAGGCCAAAACACAAATTCGAAACATAAACATGATTTGCAGACTGCAAAAATTTTTTTTAGATGCAAATATTCTGGCTGCACTATTGTTGTCGGTGAGATCAGTATGTTATAAGAACATTATTCCTTAATCTCTGTGACATATTAGGAGGATTTTACGACTATTTGCTAAAGATTTCTTACATATAGCTCCTTTAAATGGGGCCCTTAGTTTTGTTATCAGAATGTCTACAGATATATAACCAAGTTAAATTTGAGACTTTTTAAGACCTTTTAAATACTACTTTATGTGAAATTTACAATTTAATTTAACAATTGCGTTAGTTTAAATTAAAAGTATTTAATGTGAAAAGCAAACAAAATCTCATTGCTGTCCAATGATTGTGAACAGTCACTGGGTCTGTCAGACTGGAGAAATTTTTGCGGTAATGTGACCGAAAATATGTCACTCTTTGAATCTGAATTTAAGACTTTTTAAGGCCTTATATTAGGAAAATCTTAATTTAAGACATTCTAAGACTTTTAAGGACCTGTAGACACCCTGGTTATTATCAAACTGCTTCAGAAAATTAGCCGTAAGCCGATCTAACCTCCTGAGCCAACTTTGGAATGCTGCACATTGGGAAGAAAGGTGTTTACTGACCAGCTTGTCAGCGATCTTGTCCATCATGTTAGAGTTGTACAGTCGTCTTCTCTGGTCCTGCCACCAGCTTTTGATGTAAACACACGGCTTCTTTTCAAAGTAGGGAAGATGAAAGTAATTCCTGTACGGTACAAACAAAAACAGTTTAAGACCCTAAATTGTTAGATACTAAACTAAACACTTAGTTCATAACCTGCATGTGTAAAAGATTGTGCAGCAACTCTCTTAATACAGCTAATCTCACCAGCAGCGTGCCCCTGGCTGACATTCATGGTACTCTAATACATGTAAAGCACTTAATCATTTCAAAAGGGGCTAGTCTCAGCTTTTATTATACCAGCAATATATCTGAAATTGCTTTCTAAGCATCCCTGACATTGCCCCCTGTGACCCCTTGTGACTCCTGACCTGTCTGTGATGACAGGCTTCATTAGAGGAGTGGAGGAGACGGAGACCAGGTCAACGTCCTCGTCCGCCTCGTCCTCGCTGGAGTTGTGTATGAGCTCGCTCTCCTCTTCTTCAGTCTCCCCATCTTTCTTCTTCTTCTTTGCCGACGAAGGCTTGCTTACACCATCTATCTGGTTGCCATAGTTACCTGTTAGTGGACAGAACATTCCAGGCTGTTATGGAATGTGCTTGGTTTTGGTAGCTATTGATTTTTGTACACCGTCACATCTCTCTGTTGTATGACTGTCAAACTTGCGGACTGCAGGTCAATAGTAACAAGGTTTATTTACCTATTGTGATTTCAAAACTTATCGGTTTGTCACCAATCTTCCTGTCGATCATTGTGGCCTCCAGGAAGGAACCAAAGAGAAAGAACTCCTCTATTTTCCCAGTGGCGCTCTGATGGAGTGAGAAGTGCAGTAAAGGAAAAGTGAAACATTTCATTGGACTGAAGTACACTCATTTATTGTAGAGTGCGTGGAAGAATAATGGCATCTGCTCTTTTCTGTAATTCACTACACACATAAAATCCACCTGACTCCTCTCTGAAATACTGAGCTACTTCATTTAGACATTACATTCATAAAAGCACTAATTTCCCCCATTATTTCTGCCCCTATGCTTCTTTTTATTCCTTCATGTGGTTGTTATTAAAATATGAAATATTAATCAATACTCATTCATATAAAAAGTACTTGCAGGAGTTCATCATAATGCTGCCCAGGATGCCAACACAGCTTGTCATACAGTGGCCTAAATCCAGTTCAAACGGTTGCCAGGCTCATTTTGAATGGCGTAACAGCATATGTGCCCCAATATACTGTGGCCCAAATGTGCCACTGAATTTTTCTTTTTACTTTCAGAGCCAGTTTCCATAGCCATTGTGTCACAGTTTCATGATGCACAATGAGTATGATTTAAAAGGTAGTTCAAATACACTGTACGTTAAGCCACACTCAAAAGGGGCCTATAAATAAGCATACAAATCTTAGTTGCAGCCAAATTTTTTGCTTTCCAATATATTCAATACGGGGCCCTTAATCTTAACAAATTTAGGGTATGAGTAATATGATAAGTACCAAGCTCTTCAAAAATAAAGACCATATCATTGAGCCACTCCAAACTATTCCATTCTCTACTGTAAACATCTCCCTCTTAGCTACAACCCTTAAGCCCAGTTCAGACCAAAGATTCGTGACGAGACAAGGTGGTGCAACTACTTGCAATGCACCATTCTGCAACGTTCTAAAAACCTGCCAGTTAACACCAGTGCAACTAGATGAGATGGTGTATCATCTCTATGCAACAGCTCTCTGTACTTTTGTTCTGATTTCCAGCTTTTCAGGCTTATTTTGTGGCTGAATGTAATTTGTAGCTTCTTAAAATATGAATGAGGATAGTGATAGAGATACTGGCTACAGCTGCATTTGTAGTAGTGATGAAACGGTGAAAAACATCAAGCAAGCATCAGATGGACTGTATTCATAATAAATACACCACAATAATATAAGTAAGCAGCGCCAGTTAGTCAGTGAAAATGTGTGTGTGTGAGGGGGCATAAGCACAACAGTGAACAGCAGCAGTGACCCACTGTTAGACACTGGCACATGTGAGGACGGAAACAGAGGGCTCGGCGGGGACGGAGCACCTGCAGCAGCAAGCGAACACGCCATCTGCGGTGATTTTGACTTGACCAATGGACCTCACCACAAGCTGATTGGCTGTTGAAACAGGCAACGTGCCTTACGTTTTAAAACCAGCTGCCGGCGATTTGACCAGCTGAGTATCAAGCAAAATTGAAGACTAGCAGACTTGTCTGACTTATCAGAATTATAAGTGTAGTTAGTGTCTTTTATTTATGTTGTTAGCTTGTAGGCTAACTGGCAGTGGCTAACACAACGGGGTCTGCCCACTATTCCGACATCCCATTATTCCGACCATATTAAACCCATTGTTCCGAAGTCCCGTTGTTCCGAAATCATCATGATGCCCTGTGGTTAAGGTCTGGTTAGGTTTAGGCACAAAAACCACTTGGTTAGGGTCAGGAAAAGATCATGGTGTGGGTTAAAATGAAAAAGAAAGTGGCAAACACATAAGCCGTAGCCTCAAGCCTTTCCCAGCTGACCCAGAGCCGGTCGTGGCGCACCATCAAGGCAGAAATACGCCCGCCGGGAGCCGTTCAGCACCGCGGAGAGCTCCTCACACAACCCGGACCCCAGAGTTAATAACAGGAGGTTATGGTGTTTAATTCTCTCCTCTCTATGACACTTGTATCTCGACCAGTAGCCTACTTTTGTTGCGTTTGCTGATCCTCTATGGTACACAAATACAGTATAGCCTAGTATAATCACATATCGGAACAACGGGACGTCGGACTAATGGGATGTTGGACCAATGGGCTGTCGGACCAATGACATGGACCCAACACCACGTAGATGTTTTTAAAATATACCATATCTGCTATGTTGAGGTTTTTGGTAGATAGTGGAAGGAAGCTCTGGGTCTTCTGCTTTTGTGTTAATGACATACTTAATCTAGCTTGCCTTGCGTGTATTTGAATTTCAGATTTTAGAAAAGTGCAAAGACATTGCCTCCTTCAGTGGAAGAATGTGAAAACATCTCTCTAATGACGAACTTTGCACAAACACAAGTCAGTATAGTAAAGGTCAGACATTTCAGGGGTTGTAAACTTTAGATGAGGACATTTTTGAGTAGAGGGGGACTTTAAACTTTAGGGAAAGCCCTGAAATTGGACGATTCTATTAAGTCTGGTCTGAAAAATTAATGTAATAAATGACCTTAAACTGTACTGTCTTTGATCAAGGCACTGATTCTTGGCTCACGTTGGGGACTGGTCTCTCCAAGAACCTTAAAAAATGTGACTACTATATATAGACCACTGCCAGCCCACAACCCTCCAGACTTGACAGACAAGATTTATTACTGTTGCACCTCCAAAATCATTATTGGCATCCTTTCCTTTTCTCAGCAATTAGGATGTCACTTCCTGTCAATGATCCAAAACCACTGATGAAGACATTTTACTTTGTCTTATAAATGACATGACGAGTAAAAGCCATCTCAAGCTGATTATTTAGTAGGCATATAAAGGAGCTAATTTACAGTATTTCTTTGATTGAATTAGTAATCCGTGTCTCGTTTACATCACAGTACTTGACTGCTGGCACAGACTCAGGCAGGCATGAATGATTAAAGGTCCCAAGCGGACACATTAAGGTCAAATAGCTGGCAGGCCTGCCCCAAAGCAAAGCATCTGATGTTTCTGATTTCCCTGATGAGCAGTGAACTACATGTGTGCCAATACGAGTGGATTGTAGCATCACACTGTGGGATCAGGAGGTCAGGAGAGGTCAAGCATCATGTTAATCTCATGGATCACAGGTCAGGATAACAGCTTTTCTGTGACTGTTTTGTTAGAAGGAATGTACTAGTCTACGGAAAACTAAATCCATCACATAAATAACATTGTCAAATAGACACACTAGAGAGACTACCCAAAGCCAATTTAGTTGTGTCTGCAGTCACATCCTCTCACCTCTGAGATGTTGGAGACACCCTCCACCTGCACCTCAGTGGAGCTCATGAGCTCAGGCGACGTTGTGTCCAAGATCTCCACAGCCATGGAGAGCAGGAGACGGGCTCTGAAGGAGACGCCTTCTCCAAGACCGTCGTTCAGGTCCTGGTGTTCGTCCATCAGAGTATACTGACGTGTGGAGCCGTACATGTTTGCCCAAGCAGGACCCAGGGTGGGCAAGAACCCTGGAGACGGTAAAAGCAAAAGAAATAGCTATAGGAGATGCCATGATAACCTACAAGACTCCTTTTTCTTCAACAATTCTATTTAGGATCTTTCAAAGTTTTTATGTTCAGGGCATCAAACAATAGATATTCCCACCCCTGCCCAACAAAACAAAATCAGTCAAAAAATATTGGGTTTATACAACAGTTATACAACAGTAACGTATCCACACTGTGGGGCAATTCACTCCCACAATCACAATAAAACACTTTTTGTGTTATCTCAGTCTCCATGGGAATACACAGAGTCTGCCTAATACCTGGAAACCAATCTGTCACATCATTAGACTCCAATGTCATGAAATCTAGTTTACTACTTCAGCAGGCAGGCCAACCCTTAGTACTGACCTAGCAACAGAGACCATTTCCAGCCCCTGTTGAGTCAGCCAGTCAACTTGCACTAACTTAAATGCTTTGTACAGATCATGGGAGTTCCCAAACTGAATAAATACCACACACACGAAAAAACAAACTGCCTAGCTAGCTCAATCTTGTTGTAACTAAGGCATCTGCTGAAAAACTAAATTTTTGATGGACAGATTTAGATACTGCGTCTACAAACTTCACGTGTCATTGACTTTCTGGCACAGCTGATAAGATCCGAATATTTCCAATAACAGGTTACTCTAGAACGCCGTAAAGTCCAGAAGTCAAAATTTATTGAAAAATGATAGATGTGATTATCTCCAAAATTCACAACAATCAATATTTTATTGGCATTTGGCCTTTTAAAAACAACATTTTCAGTACAGTCACAAAATTGTTTGCTCTTTAGCTTGCTGTACACAAAGGAACACATGCACCAGTATTAAAGGGGTGTCTTGCAGCAATCCAACAATACCACACGTAATATTCATTAAAGAAAGATGATCCAAATCAAAATTAACAATAAAACGATCTCTTTCATACAGTGTCAATACTGTAGCCTATTGTTTCTTGATTCAGCTCTGGAAGTTATCATGTTGCCATGGAGATGACGAAGTAATATCTTTAGCGAAGAGGATGGTGTGCTGAATCTTTCACTCTGATTTAATATATGGTAATGTATGCATAGATTTCAAGTCAATTTGAATGTCATCCACTAAATTTCATGCAGCTGTTGGCAGCAGGTCAGGTGGGTCACGATGTGGTTCAATTCACAATCTACTGCAGCACAGCTAATTACTACATGCGGTAAAATATTAACTAGTCACGACTGACTAATTAATGTGTCTGACAGTTGATCAATGCTAATGAGACAAACTGTGTGTGTGCGTGTGTGTGTATGTGTGCTGACCTACCTTTGTCACCATCATTTGAGATCTTGCGTAGGTCAACAAAGTGGGTGCCTATGGCGACGTCGTTGACCTTATCAGAGTCTCGTATCTGGATCTTCATGCGTTTGCAGAGTGGAGGGAACAGCTCAGTGAAGATGATCTGCTCGTTCCAGATCGGTTCATAGCTGCTCTTCTGGACTGAAGTCTTCCCCTGGACACATGGAGGAGTAACACTCAAGTACGAGGTATAAAGTACAGTCAGTTATGTGGCTCTCGTCCTAGCGTTATAGTTGCTGATAGCGTTTTAATAATAGTAAGATTAAAGGAGCTTTTTCACTTTATATGGCTCCATCTGGCGTTATCCAGGCACCCACAGTCACAAACACTATTTTGGACCTGAGCACAGCTGAATGATTTTTAGGAGTGCATTTTTAAAACCCTCTCAAATGTGTGTGGCTCTGTTATTGATCCTAACCTTCTGCCGCACTCATTCAAGGGCGTCAATGAGAACATAAAGATCACAGCTAGACGAGAGCGATTTGTGGCCCTCTCTATACCCATGCCACCCAAGTCGGCTCCTCAGATTCCTCAGATAAAATAAAGAAAAAACTGAATCTCCATCTCATAAACACTGGCTGGAGGATGTAATGGCACAGTTCAAGCTCAAACATTTAAAGCATAATACTTAAGGCTCAACAGAACTAGAAATCTATTTCACCAGCCCTGACTGGGAGTTGAGAATGGCATCATTTATCTGCTTAGTGGTGTGTACGCCCACCTGGATGAGCCGATGAGCAATGTGAGGGTCATGTTTTTTTTGTTTTGTTTTTTTACTTCTCCAGTGCTTTCAACACCACCCAGCCAGCTCGATGTAGGTGGATGCCCCCCTTGTGTCCTCGACTGTCAGCTACCTGACTGTCAGACCACAGTATGTGCACTTGCAATACTGAGTGTCAGACACAGTGATGAGCAACACTGGAGCCCTGCAGGGGACAGTCCTTTTTACCTTCCTCTTCTCCCTCTACACCACAGACTTCAACTATCTTACAGAGTCCTGATATCTTCAGACATTTTCTGATGACTCTGCTATAGTTGGATTTATCAGCAACGGTGATGAGGCTAAGTACGGGGCTGTGATGAGTTATTTATTGATGGTGATCCGAAATAGCGGAGGCGATCCTCAGAGAGTAAATAATGACCAAGATAGTTATCTGTAGTTTACCGAACTAATGACTGATGTGTTTATCTAATACTCGCGATCTGACCCGCGTGTTATTTTTTCCACCCAGATCCGGACCCGGGAAAAAATGTTTTTTTTTTAAAAACCACCCGCAAATCAGCTGTTTTTGTGGGTACCCGACCCAGTGCAGGACTCTGGTTCAAATGACGTTTTTGTAAACAACTTTTTATGTTGGGGCTTCAGGACACTTGGATCACTACAGATGAGCATGTTGGAGATAATTTGTGGTTTCAATTTTGTGTTCTTGGACGTTAGTCTGGGGCGCCGTCTGCCATTAGGTGTGCTAGCCGCTCCACCCGCCGATGTCCGCAAGGGATGTGAGGACTCTAAAACTTCACCAGGGTCTCCGTCGGCATATGGGTGAGTAGATAATGGCTGAATTTTCATTTTTGGGTGCACTATCCCTTTAATGTTTTTCTTATGATAATATCTATAGTAATGAGTTAAACAATTGCAGTACAGCTTTGAAAATCCACACTACAGATGCACGCATTATCAAAACCACAGCGTGTTCTAAAGGAGCAGCGATAATCCTCTGGGGAGAAACAACCACTAGAAACTAGCAGAGAACAAGAGATTGCAGGTTGAGGTGGGAATTACTTTCTGCCCAGCAAACTGCACTTGAACGTAGGGATCCACCAGGTCTCTGTTCTCTCCTATAAAGGCCTTCTTCACATTAGCCATGATGCTGGTGTTCATTTTAGGAAGTCCCTCAGCGCGGTAAATCTTCACATAAAACCTCGCCCACTGCCTCTCTGCTGGGATGCCCTCTGGGAGCAGGAGGTTCCTAGAAACAAGCAGCAGCACAGAAACTCATTCAGAGACAGGACTGTGGAGGTATTGATTAAATTTAAGAAACGTATAGCTCGTGGAATGAGCTTTTAAAAGATAGTGGATGAGAGTGTCCAGCAAGTAATCCTTTCAAGTATAACACAGCTTTGGTATGAAATATTTATCAGTGCTGGACTTATACTGTAAGAGATACTGTAAAATAAGAATTTGAATTGAAGGACATGAAGCAGAAAACCCTTTTAAATGTCTCCTATATAGAATTATTTGCATATCGGCTCTGCCCCTTTCCAATGAGTAAAATGGTAATTTTAATTGACCGCAGTTTTCCTCGAAATCCATTCAATCTGAAACACATCAGTAACAGCTTATTACCCCTCTATGTCGTCTTCATCGGTCTCGTTGGCCTTGTGTGGGGTCTTGATGTTGTCGCCCTTCCCGACCACAGCGATGTCACACTTCACATATCCTTTACATCCCGCTGTTATGTCGTCAGGATCAGACAGGATCGCCCACTTGTGGTAAAACTGATGCTCTGGGATGGACATCGGTCAATTAGTCACTAACAGCTTTGATAAAATCCAGCTTCACTTCACAATGAACCAAACACTTAGTGTATTTTAATTTCAAATATACATTGCATGTATGTTATGATAAATGGGTTACTAAATGGATATTGTGGCTACAGCAAGTTTACCAGGCTGCGAGTAAACGGTCCCAACATCCATCTTGAAGGTTCCCACCAATGTTCCACTCCGAAGAAGATTTTTAGAGTGAATCACCTAGGCAGACAGAATTGAGAATGAAATATTAAAACGAAGAGCAAACTCTGAAGGATTCACAGTTGTACTGGAAACAGCGATAAATAATTCACAAGTGTGTGTTAAGGGGAAACAGATGGTTCTGGACTTTATGTTTAACAAGGGGCTGCATAATGACTTCACCATTGTACATTAAACATAACCAGTTACTGTGAGATCATTAATTAACCAAATTAATGCAGTATCCAGCCATATCTTTTTATGCCTTTACACTTATTTATACATACCAAAGTGCGATAATATCTACTCTTCCATGTACCATAAAGTTTTAAGGACTTACGTCCAAAACATTCAGGGGGGAATTCACCAAGAATGGATTGCGGCCGCTGACAGTTTCAGCCGCTATCAGCCCCATCTCAAGGTCCAATTCATAAAATATACTGCGCTATTGATATTACAGCTCAAACATGGCCATTTAATTTTGCAGCTGAGTGCAATTTGCCCTTTTTTAGGTCTGATTGCAATTATTCATGCGGCAAAATATAACTGTTGGCTTTGCACCGATAACACAGCTGGCAAACCAATGGCAGAGTGAAAAACAAAACTGAAATTTTCAGATCATGACCCACAGGTCCTGATCTATGAGATGCAGGGGCAACTTTACACAGAGAAACCGTATTTGGGATTTAATACCCCAGTCTGTCAGTGTGCTTCAGTAACTAATAACTAATTTTACTTTAACTGTGTGTGCCTATCCAGCAGCACTCAAGGCAGAAGTCACTCTTAGCACCTTGTCATGCTGCCGGTGTTTGCAAAGCATTAAAAAAATATGCTGGCCTCATGAAAAATACTTTGGTGGACACAGCACCTTAATGTCCTCATGCCTCATGTTGCTGCCTCTTGGCCAAGTCATCTTCATCTTTGTAAATGAGCATTTATTCTTAATAGACTCATCAAGTTGAATAAAGGTGGAAAAAATAGTAATAAAAATATAAATACCTGCTTGGCAGCGTGGTTAGGGTGCATTTTACCCTTTGAGAGTGCTTTAAGAATTACACAATTTATTTTTGTCTTATTTCTGCAGGTCTAGCGGCCATAAAAGCTGCACAATCCTTTTGTGGATCCATGTATTTCATTATTAAAACATAAAATTATGCAACGAAGTCCTTCTAATGTTCACAACTCATGTAACAAAAGAATGCTGAGAGGTTTAAGTACTGCAGCGTGCACATTTGGGGTAAAGATTACTTACGGAGAGTTTGATGATCTTATCAAACATGACATCAGGAGGGACGTGGAAGTCAAAGACAAAATACTGCAAAGAGAAGAGAAAAAAAGTTTGCCCATTGAAATGTATGTATTCTTACTCTGACAGTAAAAAGCACAGGTAACTTTGAAATTCAGGAGAGTTATTAGTGTAAAGTTCAACGAGTGAACTTTAGAAATGAGCAGAAACATCAGCTCATTTTGTAGCCACATCACAGCCCTCATGCTTTCAGTTCTTCACAGCCAAAGACGAGTGGCTTGAAAAGAAATGTTTGATTTAAAGTCTTGCATCAAAGGTTTGTCATATCTTTTCTGTAGGTGTCTCCAGGTGTATTAATACTGCAGCATATGTGCAACTGTACTACAGGCAGAGGCTGTGCAGGACACACAGACACCACAAGAGCTCAGATATATCTCATGAGATCACTTTGTAGCTCCTCTTCCTTTGTCTTTTTTTCTCATGCGTTAGTGTTTGTTGACAATGGAGACAAAGGATGACACAAAGCACTTATTCTCCCACAGCAAGGACAGCCAGACTCCACAGAACTGAATATGATTAACTTTGCTGCAGGCGATATCACAACAATGGCCGTATTATCAGACAATAGGCCCCCTGTGTCACTCGTAATTGTTTTGGATCTTTTTCTGTGGTATTTGGCAGGTTATTCACACAACTCCAGCTTTGTGCTATTAGTTTGGGATGTCATATGAATACTAAACGAAAAACTAAGCAGAGTGACAAGGCAAAGGATGATGAAATGGGGTGACATAACACTTATTCATGATGATGTAGTTCTTGCAATGTTATCAGTGAATTTCAATGACCAGAGATAATTGTAGTTTTCCACTGCGAGCTAATTTCAGAAGTGTGAAGCTATCTGAAACAGCACAGACTCTGAGCAAACTGGAGGATCTGGATACAAAGAGAGAAAGCATGAAGGAGTTTGTCTGTCCACGGGGGATTTTCAGACAACAGAAGCAATCAATAGCAGACAAACTGTCACTTCCTCTCCCTGCAGGACACAACCCAGAGGCTGAGCTCTGTGTGACCCTCACCACCTCCAACACTTCCTACTGAGAGAGATTCTCTGCTGCTCAGGAACACTCTAGTTAAGAGTGTTATGTGAAGTACTTTAATGTCAGTAAATCATTTCAACACTAGACCATCAAAGAGAGCACTGACAGCCTCTCCTCTGCATTTATCTTCGTGCATGTCAGGAAGGCATTTTGTCAGAAATCTGTAGGGTTGCAGGAGAACAGAAAAAAGTCTTCACTGATGTCTTCGTGTTGAGAAACAGCTGATGTAACAATGCCACTGTGATAAGATCTGTGTTGGGGGGAATGCATTAGAGTAGGCAATCCAGTACTTTTCAAAAACACTACCATATTTCCCTGTTTCACACTTTGCCATTAATTACATTTTAATTGAAAGATGATATGCTGTAGGTTACATGAGCCTGTGCTTTCATTATTTTCTTTGAGGCCAGTGTAGGCTGTACCTAAATGCCTCTGCTGAGTTTGCTGTCAGATTATTAGCAGTCAAAAACTTGCACTGTTGCCACCTGTCAAGTACTGGGGTTGTGGGACTGGACAAATATATCAGTCATTGGATGACTGGATAAAAAGATTGCCCTTTTTCATTCTTGAGAACAACTGAGCGCCACTGTTCAGCTGGCAGAGAGAGACATCAGGGATAAGCAGTGTGCAAATCCAGCATTGTTTCACATCTCACTTGGCAAATTAAGTATTTATTTGGACCAAACCAGAGCTGGTGATTGTTGGAACAGTGGGAAGACTAACAAAGATGGCTTTGGTCAGTTTTGTTTCTGTTGTGAATGATGAGATAACATAGCCATTACGATAATCAGTGAAAGAGACAAACTCTAATTCAGAAGGTGTACGATTGTAATATTCTGTACAATGTGGAAAACAATAAGAATATTTCCTTTCTTGACATGTTAATGCATTAAAGGGTAGGCTGCAGTAGACTATGCACCTTCTAGACAAAATAACCAACATTTGCACGGATTCACAAAAGGGGTTTTTCATTCTGGTAAAGCAAAACTGACTAGTTTATTTACTTTTCTCAGTAGGTAACATTTTGATGAAAGAGGTTACTTTTACTTGGCAGTACTCTTATAATGTACTTAATGTAAGTTACTTTTAAAAGTAACCTTCCCCAACACTGTAATAAGATACATTTACTGTATCACACCAATTATCTTGCTTATGGTCTTATCCAACACATCCTAGGTATTGATGTTAATTTCCACATTAACAAATGCTACTGAAAGCATGCAGCGCCAGCGTCTTTACCTCTTAGTGGTCCTATAAAATTCATGAAGTTCAAACGCCTATCTAAGGCATACCATAAGTAAACTGACAGCAGTTCATGTTCCATTTTTAGTACATGTACATGCACGGTCTTATTTGAAAGGTAACACTTTTTGTCCCTGTTTTTGTTTGCAATTTGTTGTTTTATATATTATGACTTCTGTGTTCCTGTTTTTGTGTTTTTTAATGGCCTGAGGTCTTTTTAACATCATGCCGGAGGACTACAGTTGAAAATTAGCCTTTGGCTAACACCGGCACATTTACAGCAATGTTCATTAATGTGCACTGTCCTCTAAATAAATTTAAAAAGAAAAGAAAAAAAAAAAGATGCTGCAGATGACTATAACTGGGACTCATTAGCTGGACAACACAAAGGGGCCATATCATGAAGCCTTACATCATCCAGAAATATTTATAAATATCACAGAAAATAAACATTTTACATGTTTTTCTAAGTCTTTCACCAGGTGTTTTCAAAAAAGAAGGTAAAACAATGTACTGAATGTGTAAATATGAGTGAAAGACTAATCAACACAGGTGAAGATATCCATATATGAGTTAACTTAGAAAACCTGAAGTGATGAGAGTTTTTTCCCCTTTTATGACAACAAAGGAGCCACTTGTTTATCATTTCTGTACATTAATAACAATCTATGATGCCAGTAACTACTTTAAAAGTGCCCTTGAGGTCAGGAGTGCCATTGACCACAATGGCACTCCTGACACGCAGGACAGAGAAATTATGGATAATATGTGTAGAATATTGAAGTTTGAAATGGTGCAACAGCAGTTCATGGGTATCTATGGATGTTATAATGTGTTTGGACCAGTGTTGGGTAAGGGTTACTTTAAAAGTAATCAAAGTACGTTACTGCATTACTTTTTTAAAAAGTAACCAGTTACTTCACTGCATAACTCCCTGAGTAAAGTAACTCAATTACTTTCAAAGCACTTCCAACGTTACTCCCTGAGAAAAGTAACTCAAGCACTTTTAAAGTACTTTTGAGTATTTTACATTTCCTATTGGGCAATGGACCACAGGGCGCTAAGCCGACATTTTTTGTCTCCAAAATTAAAGTTATGGACCACTTGCCCTTCACTGAGATCCAATTCTCCCATCACAGCCGTCACTTTGACCAGTAGAAACACAGAACGATCTGCTGCCGTAGACAACTGTATGACAACAACACCCCAGCATTTTTAATATTTCCTCTGGGGATGTTACCACACAGAGTAAAAGGGGGAAATGATGGTGTGAAACAGCAGAGGCACTTTGTCAACCCGCTGAGTTAACGTTACTGTCATTAGCATCAAGCTAGCAAACAATGGTACATCCTCACAGTCGGACATAAAGTAATAACATTAACAAATAGTGGCGGGGCTTTTACTCACCACAACTGCAGAGGCTCCCAGCTTCATTTGAAACAAACTACATTATAGACGGTCCGTTATTTATTAATCCCTCTGTGTGTTTATATATTTACTTTTTATCCGCTCCGTTGTCTTTATAAAGTTAACATATCGCACCCTCATTTCAAACTCAACACTTGTTTCAAATTAAAAGCCCCTTATAACCTCGGCTGAGAGAATCCCTCTATTTTCTAAATAGGCTTTTATTCTGAAACATTTGTCAGATCTTCCTGTGGAAGATACAGTAACTTGATAGTTTAAGTGTGGCGCTCCAAATGTAGCTCCTGCCATCTGCTGACGCTTTTAGGTGACTACAACAACATGTCGGCTGGCACATGAACAGACACAGTGACTCAAATAATAGTGAAAGTAATAAAAACAGGACAAGAATAACCCGATGACATCACACACGCCGTGAAAGACGACCGGGGATAATTGGTGAGTACCAGTGTGTAGCGTGTACCAGGCATAATGCAAGTCCTGAGTCTGAAATATGTCGGTCAGCGAGTCCTCCTCCGCCTATTTAGACTCCACCGTAGAGAACGGCAGCATTTCTCCGACCACGTAGCGAGCCACAAGCTCCGTGGCTTCTTTCAGACTGATAGGTTTAACGTTATCTCTGTTATTAGAACCAAACGACAGCCGTTGCTGTTTTGGAGCTGAAGGACCAGCGTTCTAAAAGTAACGGAAGTAACTGATGTCTTGTTTGAAAATGTACTTAAGTATTTGATTACTCAAACAGCAAACTAACGCGTTAGGTTACTCGTTACTGCAAAAACTAATCAAAGTACTCTAAGGCGTTACTTTCTAATGCGTTATTTTGTAACGTGTTATACCCAACTCTGGTTTGGACTAAATATTTCGCTGGAATTAGATTGTCTGGACTACTGGCAGTGTGTGAGAAATCAACTCATAGCTGTGTTAGCAGAGTTTCTGCCTGGATAATACTGATCTGTGGGTTATGATGATGCCTCATAGGTGAGTTATAAGTGTTTTTTTGACTGACATTTATTGAGCCTGCTGTGGTGTTTATATCTTGAAATTGTCAGCATTAATGGAACTTTGAGGAGTGTAGCTTTCGAACAATATGTTGTATGAGTAAACTACTTAAACAACAACAAATGCAGCAGTTGTTTTACTTATAATCATCCAAAAATTACCTTAGGAGTGCATGTGGAGGGTTAATCGGATTTCTGACAGTTTTAATGCGCAAAAGAAACATTGGCATAATATTTTCCAGAACCTAATCATTCACAAATTCAGCTCTCAGATACTGACATCAGGTTTTCTTTAACATAGACATTGTACTGTATGGTACAATTAATTTTATATACAGTAGCAGTGTTTCTTCCTTTCTACAGTTAAGTCTAATGTTTTGAATCTCCAACTGATTCGACAAAAAAATCTCATTCAAACCAAACGTTGGCCCTAACATGATTTAAGGCAGTTTCTGTCAAGCTAAAAGCACAACTAGAATACCGCACAGGCTAGAAAAGTGGCATCAACCTTGGAAATATAATTGCTTTTATGAAGAAACCATATGAAGAATAGGAGGGACGAAGTGATGGTGACATTCAGAGAAAAAAGTGAAGATAGTTTATATATAGTTTCTGGTTTCCTTCTTGCAGTTTGAGTTTTTAAAGCCTCAAGCGTCTCACCTCATTGTAGTATGGACAGTTGGTGGACTCCTTCATGGACGTGTACTTCTTGTCGTCTCCAATCTCGACACACACCACGGGGTCCATGTTGAGGCCTATTAGCTGCCGGGCCTCGATCACTGTGATGCTGATCTGATGGTAGACATCAGTACATCAGACATGCTGAGACTGTGAGAGCTAAAACAAACAGACTTTCCTCTAACAGTTAACCAGCAGCGACACTATCACTATTAATCACACAACTTCACAGGGATTACCCGGAGGACAATTCAAAGACAGAAAAAACAAATTGATCTTTCACCAACTAATCATTCTAATTCAGGCAGTGAGGAATCTCACTAGATTACACTTTTTCACCCTGTGTTTACTCTGACATCTCCCCTGGCTGAAGTAATACAGAGCTGGATGGACAAAATAGATCTGAGCTAAAGGCTTTTTACATCCAAGCAATATCCCTCTGGTTTAATTAGCCGTTGGATAATGAAGACAAGCACAGAGAGAAACATAAAAAAGAGAAAACAGAGGAAAAGATTACACCAGGATTTCAGTCTGGTGAATAAATTTATTCATGTTCTTAAATAAAATAGGCCATGAAAACAGGCCATGGGCTGGCACTGGAAGACAGTTATACTCTGTCCACAATTATTCTTTTACTTCTTTTCACTGATGTTGTGGTGAATAAATTTCGTGTGGCAGCCACAGCAGACAAACAGCCATGAGTATAATCATGGCTTTGCTCAAAAATATATATGAGAGTAGTAAGAATCTTTTCATCTAACTCTCGGCAAGATAGCAAAGAAGTGCATTTTCCAAAATGAAGACAATTTTTCTTTTAAGGGTACTTCAATCCAGCACAATGTGGGGTAAATTGTTTTCTTGCTCTAGTTGTCTAACAGCATCTTTTGCATTTACATGGAAACAGTACTTTGGCTTTTTTCTTCTCCCAACCATCCAGCCAGTTGTACACCAAAATCACACACATATCATATATCATGTCAGAGGCATCTATACACAAACAACACAATTTAAAAGTCAAAGTCTCAAGAGAAGTAGACAAAAGTGGCGAGGAAGATGCACAAACCAATATCAATGAACCGTCACAAACTTGTATGTGCAGATATTAGGGGTGGGGGAAAAAAAAATCGATACAGCAATATTTTTGTATGGCAATACTTGGTACTGTATTGTCACACAGTACCAAGTATTGCCAAGTTTCAGTTCCCTACATACATTTTGCCGCAAATAATATGATTAAAGTGAGATTTTCCTTTGGCAACATAATTTACAGTTGAAAAAAATATATCTATTGCAATACTTGCAGCACGTTTAAAATCGCAATAATATTGTGACTGAAGTATCGTGATAATATCGTATTGTAAAGCCTTATGTGATTCCCACCCCTTGCCGATATAGAAGTACAAATGCACATAGCACACACACACCTGGTAATCAACTGGGCGTCCAGAGCTCGGCTCCATTTTGATGTCTGGCTTTGACCTTAAGAAACACAAAACAATCTGTGATTATAACCTGCACTCCGACAGTGAAAAGGGAGGTGGCACACGATTACAAACTCAATTCCGATCCCTGACTTTAATACTATTCAGTCGTATTTGCTTGCAATGAAACTTCTTTTCAATCTTAATCTTGACATTAATATCACTAGATGGATTCCTGACTTTTTAAAACAAAGTGGTCACAATGTATGACAGTTAACAGTGTCCTTTCAAACAAGCTTCACCAATCCACTGGTTCACCAAGAGTGTGAACCTCTCCTTATATTCTTGACACAAAACGCTCTTAAGGTATATAGCAGAACAGAAACACTGAAACGTGTGTTGATGATTCTGTTATACTAAGCCTCCTGGAAGGAGAAGAACAAGGACATGGGGCAGTGGTTGATGACTTTTTGTAATGATATAGAGAATCTTTTTCTTGAGATAAACGTGTCTAACACCAAGGATATGATCGTTGTCTCTAGAAGTCGGCACCCTACCCAAAACTGACATAGGGGAATGAAACTGACTTAGTGGAAAATCACAAGTATACAACAACAAGTTGAGCTTCCAACCAAATGCAGATGCAATTTCTAAGATGGTCCAACAATGTCTGTAACTCTTGAGAAATTTTGTTTTAATGTGTGCACTCAAACGATACCTCTGTGTTACAGACATTTCATTGAGTCTGTTCTGTGCTTCTGTATTGTGGCTTGGTTTGGGAACCTGAATCTGGTCAATAAGAACAGGCCTGGTCAGCTTGTCCAAGTGGCCAGCAAAGTTATTGAGGTGTGTCAGCAGCTGCAGCTGTCTGACCTCTACTAAAGGCAGGTACTAAGGAGGGCCCAGGACACAGTGAACTGGCCGGATGATCTCCTGCAGAGGGAGTTGAAGCTCCTGCCTACAGGCTGTGGATACAGAGTTCTTGCTCAGAGGACAAAAAGATACTGTCTGTTTGGTTTGCACAGCAGTTAGTAGCCTGAATTTGCATGTGATCTAGACACATAAGCACTTTTTGTATTCAGCATTCAGCTGTTTCCTGCACTGTCTTTGAAGTTATCTCGGATTTGTACGCATTTGTACTGCTTGTCGTTATAATCTGTCTAGCATGTTGCATTACATGGATATAATGAATCTGTTTGTATACCTGGCTGCAACAAATTCCCATGGTGGAATAATAAAGTTTGCCCTAACTTCATTTTAAGTTTGAATCTCAAACTGTGAATGCTCTCATTTTTCCATCTTCCCGGGCTGAATAATATTATTCTCAGAAATACATGCCAATAAAAGGCATCACTGTGCAACCAGCATCAAATTATCCTGCAGCATCAGCAGTTTGAGATGTACAGAAATGACTGGGGTCGTTAAGGATGTGTGTATCTGAGTGTGCTTCTCTACTATGTGTGTGTGTATGTGTGTCTCAGTGAATGAACAAAAATGAGACCTCTTGTTGGAGACGTTGGTGGTGACGGCAGTGACAGAGGCCAGAGAGATGGTGTCTGGGTCCATTGCTCCAGCAATTCGCCTCGCCTTCCTGTCCATGTCCTCCATGTCCAGGATCGCTGGCTCATCTGGACAACAATATCACAATGGTAACATTAACAGAATCATCAAAGAATGTATTCTTGGCAGGACCACATCAGTAACTACTACTGAGGACACTGAGGTCATGTCTTCTCTACCTTCTGTAAACTTTAGGTGGGGTTTATATTCTACAATTCACTACATCACTTTGTGGGTATCTAAGCTGATTTCTGTCATTTTTCTCTTTTATGTATTTAAAGAGGACCTACTATGCTCATTTTCAGCCTCATACATGTACTCTGAGTTTCTACTAGGACACGTTTACATTCTTTAATGATCAAAAAGAAAAACTTTTCCTCATACTGTCTGTGTTGCAACATCTGCATTCATACTCTGTCTGAGATGCTCCCATTAAGCCCCCACTCCAAAAAAAAAGCCCAGTCTGCTCTGATTGGTCAGCGTTTCAAGGTATTCCTTATCTCAGCATCTCTGCACTGTTATTGCAGCTGGGGAATGACTGTAGTGGAGTACAGAGGTACTTTCTACCTTAAAAAATCGACAACTCTAAACCAAAACTTAACAATTGCAAACAAACAAAGGCTTGCAGGAGTGTGCCTGGAGCAGATGGCCATATAATCCAGCACACTTTGACATCATACTGTAGCCAGAGTATAAAAACATTTGTAAACAGAGTATTCACAACAGTCTCAAGCCTGACGTGTTTGCTCACAGGGATAACTTTTGTTTATGTTTACTAGGACTTAAGACAAATAGCTCGTGCATCCTCACTGTAACCCTGTATGTGAAAAAACAAAATACAAAAAAGCATAATAGGTCCACTTTAATGTACACTTCTTTTAGGCCTATACATTAACAAATTATTCAGCAATTCCCTACCAGAATTTTATTCCTGGCAGCGAGACAAAGGCTTGACATAAAGTTTAAATGTTAGGAAAAAAATAAAGAAAATACAGACAACATAGTTGCGTGTTATCAGTTAATGAGATGTTTAAAACCCCCCAAATTAAAAACAGTTTTTAATTTATCACCTCTGCCTGGGACAAATTCTGTCAAATCAAAGAGTGGGGCTCAGGCTCATGACCTCAGGATTTCCTGGTTATGGCCTTAAACAGTAAATATAAATGATGTAATCATTCAAAGTGTACAGGAACACAAGTACCTGGGCACTATCACTAATAGCTAACTGACACTGACAGCTAACGCCAATGCTAGGGCTCAACAACATCTCAACTTTTTAAGGAAACTTATACGTTTTACTGTGGACAGAATCCTGTTATTGTTTTACAAGGCCTTCACTGGAGTATATTAATCTTTTGTAGTCATTGTTGCGGGGGAGCGTTGTGTTTATAAAACAAGAACAAATTGAACAGGGTTGTTAAAACTGGGTGGCAAGACAACAGGGGAACCAGTGTGCAGTTGTGACTTAAAGGACAGACCGGTACACCATAAATCTAACTAATAAGATCATAGCGGATCCACTGCATCCTCTATGGTCTGAATATGCACTCTTGCTTTCAGGGCGAAGGTGCAGCACGCCCAGGATGCAAACTAAAAGATCATTTGTCCCACACAGCATTCATCTGCTAAACAAGCTCTGATCACATAATCTGGAATTGGCACTTCTTGAACTTAATGCCCTTTATTGATTTTCCAATAATGCTTTGAGTTGCTGTTGATGTGGTTTTTATGTTTATCTATATTTTTATGCTCAGTTACACAAAGCAAATTCTTCTTAAGGCAATAAAGGTTTCATTTCATTCACTCAATCATTCAAATAGTTCTACATGAACCATATGATTAATAATAACTTGAGAAATGGGCTACAACATGTAATTTCCTTTCAGCTAATTTACAATTTACAAAATTGGTGGCACTGTGATGCAGTGGTTAGTGGTGTTGACTCACAGCAATAGGGTTCCTGGTTTGAACCCAGGGTGGTGGTTTTTCTCCGAGTACTCCGGCTTCCTCCCACAGTCTAAAGACGTGTGTGCTAGGTTAACTGGTGACTCTAAATTGTACATAGGTGTGAATGTGAGTGTGAATAGTTCTGTCTCTATGTGTTAGCACTGCGGTAGTCTGGGGCTGTCCTTACCAGGGTGTGCCCCACCTCTCGCCCAATGCCCCCCTGACCCCCATAAGGATAAGCGGTTATGGAAAATGAATGGACAAAATGTTTAAACAGGGCTTGTCTTCTGTCTTGTGTGTCGATTTACCTCTCTTGTGATCGTCCTTTGAGCTCTTGATCTTGCCGAGCTTCATGGCTGAGAAAACTCCCTTCCCTGCTCTGGTGAAGGAGAAAGAGGAAAGGAGAGAGAACTTACTTTACATATCATGAAAGTGAACTTCTTCAAACTCAGACCCACAGGAGAAAGTGATTAACGTGAGGTACTGAACTTGACTTGACTGAACTTGTCAGAAAACCCCATGGGCCATTAGTGGACACAATCAAAATGCAACCCAACACTACAAGGTATGTCATAGCCATCTTTGTAACTCGGCTAGACATTTAATTCCAGTGGATCCAACCCCCTCCACCCCCCTTCATCAGCGCCACCAATTCTCCAGACCCTCAATCACAAAACAAGAGTATCCGGTGTCTCCACATTGATAATATCTGGATCACATGTCACCACAACAACAAAGCGCTTGTGATGTCATCAGCGGGACGACAAATGAGGGGCCTTAATAATTAAAAATGAGTGTGACCGTCCAATTTGCTGCGGATATGGATACATGTCAGGACATTAATGAATAGGAAGGTTTTCCTTTTGTTTCCTTAAACATTCAGAGCCGAGTGTATCAGAGTTCAACTTCTGCTTTGATCTTTCCCCCGTTATTCTAGAGGCAACCTTCAACCTCATTTCATGGAATATAGAAAACTGGATGGTTTTACATCTCAATTGAGTGCCAAGAGTGATTTGAAAGTAAAAGCCTGGAGGCATGTGAATGGGAAAATAAAAGTCAAGACAGACAGAGGAGTCACTCATCAAAAATAAAGGCAAAAAGCTTTTTGAGTCAAATCAAATCAAAGCTTTTCACACTTGAAATGTGCTCCTTGGACTCTCGACTGTGTCATGTCTACAGTATAAAGCACTCTGACCAGTGTATTTCCAGCTGATCTACAAGCTAACTGAACAGGAATTTTAAATACCTTTAAATGTAACATTGGTTAATTGTAGCTGAAATGCTAATTAGACAATTAATTAGACAATCTACAAAGAAATCTAAAGCAATTCAAAAAGTAACCTTGGCCTGTGACATTTTAGAGACTACATAATTAAATCAAGTAATTGGAAAAAACATTTATTGATAATTAGATTACCGTGTGTTGCAGCCCTGGTTAATCAAAAAACCAGAGGCTCCGGTAATGCAGTCCACCTCCTTGTCTCATTAATGCTATGATTCAACGGTGAGCGGCCGAAACTAAAAAACACACACACCCACACACAAAATGTGTTTCATACATACCACATGAAAGACACTACTGATCCTACTCAACTCCACAGAGAGGTCAGATCACCATAAACCTGCCCCCAACAAAATTCATCCAGGAGCTTCTTTCTATTTTCAACTATATTTCCATATTCTTCACCTGTCAGGTGCAGATCCTCCAGACCAACCAGGCAAGATAACAGCTGGACCAGATGAGTGGATGATGCAGGAGAGAGGAGGGGAGGGAGAGAGAAAGAGGTGGAGGTGCATGGCTGGAGAGAGAGGAGGAGGAAAAAGGGGAAGGATGGAGGGGGTTGGGCTCTGATCATCACCAAAGAAGACTGTTGCTGAGGTGCATACGGAGAGCCTCAAGAGTTTATGAAATGATGTGAATGCCATGTTATATTGTACTTTAAGACTGAGATGAGACAACACTTGAACATGTTTGATCAACTAGTTAAAAAATGCGAATCTCAGTGACACCATGTGTTTTGGCCATATGCAAACGCAGGGAGTAAAACTGACAGAATGACCTTAAATCAGATCAGCTAGGAAAAAACACCTTTCACAGCAAAAAGGAAATGTTAATATCTTAAGGGCCATCCACACCAAGAACTATAATAATGATGTTAAGCATCCACACTGATGAACGATAATGTTTATTATACAGTGGCACCTAGCACGTGCTCCACACCCCAGCTGTGACACCCTGTACATTCGGATGGATTCTGATTGGCTGTCAATGTTTCTGTTGTTCATCACAACACTCTGAAAGTGATCCAAATACTATTGTTCGCCACTGTTGTTGTCTTTATAGTCGTGTGGGTTCATGCTGTCACCCACTTCGGTTGAAAGGATATTTTTATTATTAGTGTTACGGCTTTACTCTGCTGCAGCCAAACAAACAAACAAACAAACAAACAAACAAACAAACAAACATTTGTCTCTTTACTACTGTACTTATGTCAAAATTGTACTGAGCATTCTTCGGAGGGTTACCTTAATATTAACATTACAACTACATGTCTAACACTAACCCTAACCTTACCTATCCTTAATTTCACACCTTGTTTTAAAGCCTATAACAAAGTGAAGCTTTGAGCTGAAGCACTCAATGCAACATTGGTATGTGACAAAGTGACAAAGCAGCATTCCAAGTAAGTTATTCATAACTTTCAGAAATACAGCATGCAATAGTCCACCTTCTCTTTCCCTCTCTCTGTCTATCGCTCTCTCTCAAACACACACACAGCGGTGCTGCAGTGCTTAGTCATTTGCAGGGCTTGACGCTAACGTTCTTCCCAAGGAGCACATGTGCTCCTAAGTTGAAAAAGTAAGGAGCGCACAAAGAACTTTAGGGGCACAATGTAAATTGATCAAATAATGTGTTTTCTGTAATAAACGTGATGCAAAAAGACATTTACAAGCAAAATTATTTAATGAATTTTAAATAATTGTGCTTGTAAATGGAAAAAAAAATTATTGAATGAATTTGTATACAAAATGTACAGAAAGGTAAAATCATCAAGTTTTGAAAAAGTATTGCAATTTAATTTTGTTTTTGATGTTGTCTTATATATATTATCTTTGCAATATGATTATCTTATATAATGTTCAGTGTTGGGGGGGGGGGGGCGGGGGGGGAGTGAGACACACCCTGCAATTGGGACCCATGGTACAATACCAGTGAAAGTATCATGGTTCTGAGGCAAATGTGCCTTTTGTCATTTATAAAAAGATAAATCACTTTTCTATAATACATCAATGATATTTCAATGGAATAAATTACTTATTGACTTATTCATACTTCAAAAACAGCATCAGTAAGTGATTAACATAGGGGGGATCAAAATAAAATAAATAAATGAAATAAAAATCAACCAGCCACCCTCCTCCCCTGACAAGTTCCTTCATAAGTAACGAACAGTCCTTAAAGTTTCTCCTCTGATACACCACATAATGTGTGCCGCCATGGCTCAGCTGTTCAGGTACTTTTGGGCAGTCATGACAACAAGTTATTCACCTGGAGCCAGACTTCTTCACCGGTAAGCCGTTATAATGTGCCGCCGTATTTGACAGGAATATGTATTCCTGTCCGTGTCTGTGACCACCGTTCAACCCACAACAGGCGGAATTTGCCGTTACTGTTTATCGCCACACTGCCGACATTTTACTCCGTCCGTCACCGCACGCTGTTTGATTGCGTTATCAAAATACGCCGCTATTATTCGGCCTTGCTTTTCTTATTCCACCGAATACTGAATGTGTGGGGTTTTTTTGCAATATTCGGCCGAATATATTTGGTGCATCCCTAAATAGGAACCTTCCCCCACTCCCCTCACCGCTGCTCTCCTCACTGTTGCGCTGTGCAAGTGCACAGATGTCTCAGAGTGGTGGTGCATTTGCAAAAATGTTTTGAAGGAGCAGCAGCGGCGGCAATAATTTAAATGAATGTAGCGGAAACACCGATGTTACTATCCTAAAACATTGTCCAGGTCCTCTGAAACTCTGCAGGACTTATTTCCACCCTGCCCAGCAGCGGTACCGTGGCGAACAGTCCCTAACTGCAGGGAGAACAGAGCAGGCCTCCCCGGAGGTCCGCCGCTTTTCCCGGTCCGTCTCCTCCACACTTTGACTTGTTTCCACCCTGCCGACAGTGGGACTTATATTCACTGTGCCGACAGTGGCTTGGAAGACCACCCATAACGCCAGGGCCTGCCTTGCCTGCGAAGTGCAGTGCACCGAAATTCTCCCGCGAGCCAGAGCACTTCCGTTCACATCAGACGCGCATTTCTCCACGCTGGTCGACAAGCGGTTCTGCTCCCAGTTGTTGTCTCTGTCACATTTGGGGCTGTTTTTCCATCATGGGTAACTACCCAGCTTGACACATTCGCTCGCGGCTCGCGCAGAAAATAGACCAGGGCCGGCGGCGGAGCTGCGCAGTGCGGCCGGTGTGGATGACACAGTCGGTTAACATGGGCGCCGAAAGGAAACTGGCTTCACTTCTCGGCGCTTTATTCGCGGCGCTTCCGCAGGCTGTGTGGTTGTGTCACGCGGGGAAGAGGGAAGGTGGCTGGAGTTCCTCCAACATTTACGGTTAGATTATCACATTTTTTTTATTGACAAAAATAAGGCTGCTTCGGCTGATTTTTTTATGCGCACATGTGCCCCTAAATATTTTTTACAGTTCGCACACACCTATTTTTAGTCGCAAATGCGAGTGAAACGCTCGCACTGTCGAGCCCTGATTTGTCTCTATCTATCTCAGTCCGGACAATTTTGCTAATATAATGCACAAGTTTGGCAATTAGTGAGTCCGGTTTGGGTTTGGATGGTCCATCAACCAGTTGGTGATACATACCAAAAGGTATTAATAATAGCTAATAGCTAGCTAGCCAACTGTAGGCTGTGGTAAGTAAGTGTTATGACTCACAACTGAGCAAACAAATCTCTGATGTTCTAGTGTCTGTATCACGTAGGGGAGGGGTTATGTTGAGGATGGCTCCAGTGCGTCATCGAGCCATGATATCAGGCCCATCCAAAAAAATCCCAGATGCGAAAATAGTGAAAAACTACAATTCGTCACTGTATAGTTCACGTGTTTTCAGCAGTTGTTTACACACATATCTAACATAATGTGCTCTGAGAAAATCTCGATTTTACTTTACATGGACTTTAATCTCAAGGGAGTCTAATATTAATGAGCACTGTGCTTACAATACTGACAGATCATTGATCCCACGACGTGATTAATATAATGTCACACACCCCCTGCACCTCCCAACACACACAAGATATTATCAGTCATCTTCACAGTGTTACAAAGAGACTTCAACTACTTTTGCTCACAGCAGCAAGGATTCAAGCAAAAGACTGACCTGTTCTAAAGTTAGACAATACAAGATGTAAATCCAAATCTTCAGCCTTGTCTTGACCAGAAAAACTCACTTTACCTTTTATTGGAGACAAACTCAGTTAGGAGTTCTGATTTATTCCTTTTAAACTGAAATTCCCTTTATCAGTCCCTTCCAAAACAAAACAAACAACCTTTACCAAATTGTTTCATGTCTGATAAAATGTTTTCTGATCTTAAAGTCTTTTCAAATTCTGGAAACAATCCAAGTTCAAAGGAAACCAACACTAACTGGGGCTGCATGTGTATGGAGTCCTTGTGTCAAAGTCTGTACAACAAACTTTTCTTCCAACAGCTTTCCTACTGCCATTTTTTCTGAGAGAGAATAGCCATAAAAGGTCACGGTTACATGTCAGGAATAGGATAAGCAGATGTAGGAAGAAGGCCATTAAGTTAAAGACTGCAACTCTGACAGCAGTACAGAGTGAATTTTCTGCACAAGAAAGTGATTCTAGGACATTCCACGAAAAAAACAAAACAAAAAACGAGCCATCAAATATTTTACTTACTTGTCTTTTGCTCCCTTCATTCTCTTTTCCTCCCCTTTGCTGAGCCGAGTTAAGAGTGAATACAAGGACAAACATCAGAGATGAATGCTTTCAGCAGGAGACCACGTCTGGGTTTAAAATAAGATGCACCTTTAGAGTTTTCACTTTTTTAACAAGCCATCCCTCTCTGCAGCTTTAATGACAGAACCTTCAGAAATGTCAGCGTGAAGGCAAAGAAAGTTCATGTGTGGGGTTTCCAATTACACAAATGGAAATATGCAAATCTAGACTTTACTTTGGAGGTTTGCAGGTAAAATTCACAAAATATCAAACTTTAAACGAAAATGCAGAGAAAAGACTTGTTGAGAAATCAAAGTTAAAAATACAAGAGGATGTTGTACCTATTATTTTCCCTTTCCTTCTTTTGCTTCGATCTGAAACAAAGACCATAAATGCATCAGTGACTATCACGTACACTGTAATATCTGAGCACTGCACATCAACCAAACACACAAACAAACACCTTGAACGACAAGCGAAGCTCGTTCAAGCTTTCCACTCTAGAAACACTGTATGCAAAGCCAGCGTTGCATATCTGAAAAGCAGAGAACTCAGGCAACATATGCACATGTGTGATTAAAGCTGAAAATGAACCATAATTTAAGTATGTCTGGGGGTGCATGTGCGGTAATCAATACAACATGAGAGCATGAATTAATGGCCTCATTGCACGTGTAAATTGCAGTAAAGATAAATTATCTAACTGAAGCAGAATTACTCCCAAGGTTATGTGCCTGTACCTGGCAGCTTGATTTCCATCTCCTCCATAAAACAGGAGTTTCAAACTGTGCGTGAAACATTCTCCTCCCAGTAATGAATCCATCTTTAATGTGCATGTCAAGCAGTGGGGTAAGGAGCAGAGAGTGTGTGTGTATATTGCACTTAATTCCAGAGACCTGGCTTTGAACTTTCGGCAAGCAGATGGTCAAATATGGACACATCTGCACGTGTAAAGAAGTGGTGGTTAAGCACTTTTAAAAGAGGTTACTGTTGTGCCACTGTCAGATGGTTTCACGTTAACATGCTGTTGCTAGTAGCAACGCCTTCTGTTGAGCTGACAGGGTTAGACTCACCATTTCTGTCCCTGCTGTAACCAGCAAATACTTATTTCTTAAAGCTATTTTGTGACTGTGGTTTAAGATATTAAGGATATTTTTCTGAGAGCAGATTAGTGCTAGCTGATCTACCCTTTATACTGGCTACCTGAGGTTAATGTGCTGCTAATGCTGCATTCACAAAATGCCATAACAACAATAAGAGGAACAGGAAAACCTCCTGTTATTGTGACTGAATCAGTGTTGCAGTACTCCAGATCAGTGGTGGTCTCAAGACCATCTTTTGAAGGTCTTGGTCTCTTCTCAGAATGGACTGCATTTTTACTAATTCTTGTCTTGGTTTCAAAGAGGGCTCATTTTATTCTAAGCCCGGTCAAGGCCAGAGCTGCAGGGAAATCACTAAACTGCCTGTGCAAAAAAAGGGAGTGTTAAATGAAGTTTGTTGATTTCAGCTCCTTAGTGTTTGTATTTGTTTGCTCATAGAAAACAAAGTAAAATTCCCACACAAAAAATAAATCACCTGTGCAATGCCTTTTGATTAATTTACCGAGACATTTCTCATGGTACACTTACTGGAGAAACCTTTGTTTGTGTGGGTGTTTTCATGGAAATGTGGACTGATCTGAGAAATGCCTGTAGTTTGAATGTCCCCAGGGCCACTGCTGGCCATTTGGTTGCCATTTGTGCAATCTTAAGCGAGACAAGACGAGGCGTGAGGTGATGTGTAATGACCTCGGCTTTGGAACAACCTCCCACTGAATATCAGATCAGCTGACTCTGTTCATGTCTTTAAATCTCGTTTGAAAACTTACTTTTACAGATCGACCTTTCCTGACGCTTGATAGACTTACTGTGTTTATGGGAGTGTATGTATTTGCAGTCATGTGCATATGTATGCATGCTTACAGTTATATATGTGGTTAAGTGAATAAGTTGGTGAAGGCGTATGTACATGCTTATGTTTAATTATTATCACTTTTGTTCTGTATTTTCTTCTTCGTGGAAAGCATTTTATGCTTTCAGCTTGAAAAGTGCTCTACAAATGAAGTTATTATTGTCATTATTACTAAATAAATAGTACAGAGCTGTCCCAGTACAGAAGTACTATAGAACAGACATTTTTCAGAAGTTGCGGGAGGCTCTACAGAAGCAAACGTCTGCATTACGTGGCTGTAAGAACGTCCAACATGTCCCTCCCCCCTCCCACATATTACCTCTCCCATGGACTGCACTACTGCACTTTAGTGGACTTCTGCAACTGATGCACTTTACCCCCACTCTCCCCCCTTTTTTTAACAGATAATACTATTTATGTTTATGTTGTATGTGGTAACATAATGTGCTATTCTGAGTGCCTTTTAATTGTCCCCCAGGGATGAATAAAGTGCTTTGAATTGAACTGAATGAGGTCATTATATGACAGCGTCTGAGCGAGTTCTGCATCGATGCTGATAGTAGAAAGACATCCAGATGTTCCTGTCCCATTGTTGAACGCAGGTATGTTTTAATGAGCTTAAGATAAAAAAAACTTCGCTCAGCAGAGGCAACTGACTCTTTAAATAACTCTAATTTAAACCTATAAGAACAGCACTTGGCGAGCTCGTGCTGCAGCTGCTCTGTGTTGACCGAAACCAACGGCAGCGCAGCTCAAACAGTGTTGTGTCTGAGAGGGCCTTAACTGGGAGAGTTAATGCGACACATGTAATTACAATATAATAAAGCATTTTATTTATAGGCGCCTTTCAAAGCACTCAAGAACACCTTGCAAAACATAGTTAAAAACAAGCAACAATGTATCCATAGATCATAAAATCCAATAATTCAAGAATGTACAGTAATAAGTTAATGAAATAGCTAAACAGGTTTATGACCTGTACTGCAGCCAGCCACCACTGGGTGATCAATGGGGAGCTGCTGTGCCTTCCGTCTTTCTATACGACCATGATTTCACCCAATACTGGCAGTATTGGGTGAAATCATGGTCGTTTTTACTGGAAGCAGTTATGAAAATGTGATACCACATTTTCATAACTGCTTCCAGTAAAAACTTTAATAGCCACGTTGTGTCTTTATTGCCTTTATTAGAAGATTCTTTAGTCTTTAGCTCACTGTATAGCTGTGTACCTGCACACACAGTGAGGGCAGAACAGTTACTTTGAATTATATGCTCACTGTTGTCAAGCTGTTGAATGGGTTTGTAACTTTGCTTGTGTTTTATTTATATCCAGCTAAATGTGATACAGTGTGTATTGTCGAGTGATGAGGGGGGGTTCTTCCCTTGCTTGTGTTCTGGCCTTTTGCATGTATGCATAAGTGTAGAAGATAAAAATTGAACCACCAGCGATCAATAATTCATTGACATATACTGTCTGTACGTTCTGCTCTGGGGGCTCTGCTGAATGGAGCTCAGCGAGATATCCTACACACACCTGTTCCTTCTCCCTCAAACACACACACACACACACACACAGAGTGGATACACATATTTCAGTGCTGCCAGGATCCACTGGACTGGAGCCAGCCAAAGATCGGCTCTACCTGATAACAGAGTTGGGGGATGAAAACTCTCACTAAACCAGAACCCTGTGTCCTGAAACCTTATCGAGTGCTCTGCAGTCCTCCTGCTGCCTCCCTCTCTCAGTGGTTTCAGTCCTTGGCAAATTTTTTCCTCTGCTGCTCATCACGTAATGTTTTTCTAACTTTATACTTTGATAGCAGTGAGACCTTTACTTTTACATGATTACGTCAGACAACTGTGATGTTAGCTGCTGAGTATCTGCTTTATTTGCCCACAACAAAGTTAACCAATACAGTAATCGATATGTTTTGCCTGTGATCTTGCATATGTGCCCATAACTTTATCCTCATTAATGTCAAAAAAGTTGGAAGCTAATGCAAGTTTAATGCTCTCAAAAATGCTTTGAGTCTTCATGGCCTACATACTGTACAGCAAACAAAACATTAAACAAGGGATTTGAGCTGATTTTGATAATGTGTGTGCACATACATCTGCAGAATACATATGCCTCCGCAATTTTACAGTGCGCTTGTGTAGAGGATACATCATCTACATAATGTATACTGAGGAGAGGAAGAGGGAGGATGGTGGAGGAAAAAGAAGAGGAAGGAAGGAGTACAAGAATGTACATTACACAACAACTGTTTTTTCCATGAACACTTTTTTAAAATTTTAATAGTCGCTCCAAAAAGCACTCTTGCATTTTTTACTCTGTTATTGCGTCAACTGGGCTGCCTTCAGACTACTCTGAAGGCTTTCAGAGACAAAGTGTTCCTTTTTATTCGACATCCCCGCGTCCCAGGGACTCCAAAGACATTTTATCTTTTATGTAATCATATAAATATAATCATTTTTAATGAGAAAATCAGTTCCTAGATCCTAGCTCCTATCTGGGACAAACACACAGGTGATGCAGAAACTGGGATTTACCCCAAGAGGCACGTCTTCATGTCGTCATCGTCTGCTCCAAAATCAGGGCTTGAAACAGAAAAGTAACAAGAGAAGAGCTCACATACTCGCTCAGTGTTCAAATTTACACATTGTGCTACCAAACAAGCTGAGAATAAGAACCACTGCAAACCACAGCAAAACATGAGCAGAGCTGACAAACACAGAGCAGCCCCCCAAGAGAATACAGCTACACGAGAAGAAACAAGGAATGTCAAAAATCCAAGACAACCACTTCAATCCAGCATTTGTCTCTGCAGACAGAAACAAAGCAGAACAGCTGAATAATACATTCTCCAACGTAGCATGAAGGATTGATCATGAATAATCACATTTTTATTTGATTGTATAAAAAAGGAAACTTTGATGTTTTTTTTCTTTTTATCCCACATATCGCTAAGTCTTAAACATAACTGGATTCTGTAAAGCCTTATCTGTGATTGCAATGTGTCAGCAATGTGTCGACTCACTGATCTGAAGATTTTTATTTGCTGACAAGGGCATACTGTACTGTACATCTGAAAGCTGACAGCTTGCAACAGTGTACTATAAATGCATCTAATCAGCAGTGGTGCTCCCAGAATTTTTTCTTAGGGGTGGCCAGATGGTGCCACTGACAATGTTGGGGTGGCGCAACAAAACCAAACGCCATAACTGAATTTCAGGAATCCAATGAATAAAGGCTACTTGAAAACTTTTACTGGGAACAAGCCTTCTCAAGTTCTGTAGGTACCCATTACACCCATTTTCATTCAAATATCTTAATATCATAAATTTGGAGCTTTATTTCACCCCTTTGCTACAATGTATGGTGACATAGTTCGTACCAATGGATGCCTTAGGTTGTCTAGTTTCCCAAGATACCACTATTTTAAAAAACAAAACAAAACATGCCAGCCTCTAAAGGCCCCCACACACAAAGTCAATTGTTGGCTGTTGGTCAAAGTTGGGCTGTTGGTGAGCATCTACTGCCTTCATTGACACTAGTTGGCTTTGTGGTGGCGAAAAGGCCTAGAAATACGTCACCCTTAAGGTCAAGTTAGAAGCAAAACTTGTTTATTAAAATTGAGTAACCCTGAATGGTCTCACTCTGGGGAGAAGTCTAAGAGCAGATTGACCTGGCAAACATTGAAGTGGTGAAACGCTGTGATGGAGAAACATTGTGAAGGGGAAAAAGATGTCATTGGCATAAGAAGTTGTGGTAAAACGCCAAGTATTCAGATGAAGATAAGCGCAAGTTCTGGAAAAAGCAGGAAATCACACCCACACACATACACACACGTGGAAAGTTAGGTATGATGTTTATCTGAGGAGGGCTATAAGAATGTTCAGAGAACTGCTCTACACGGCTGTCTCATTGTTGTGGTATGTGAAGTTGTAAGCTGTGTCTTCAATAAAACACCCGCAAAAGGTGGTGCATCTACCCCAAGTCATATGAGTCTTTCTTCAACATTTTTTTTGCTGCTAATTCAGCATGTTGAACTGGCATCAGTGAAAGTGAAGCCTGTTGGTGAAAGAAATTTCTCTGCTTGGCAGTTCAGCTCATCGCACAAGAAGAGAAACAGTAGTGGGAAAGGTAAGCAACAAGCTAAAGAGGGAGTGACGTCGATGCTTATTTCATGAGGTAAGACTGTTTTAATTTATCCATATAGCAGAAATCTTTTCTGAAGGTTTGCATTATTGTTCCCTCACAGTAAGCATGTGATAACTGGCTTACTAGCGTCAATACATTCTCCCGGTTTCCCTTTTTAAATGATGATTACAGACAACTGCAGTCTGCTGGTATGGATGGGTATGTCCTCTCACACAGGCACAGAACATACATGCTTGTTGGCTGTCAGTTCGGTGTGTTCATGTGCAATTTTTTTGCTGAGACACGTCAACATGAGGGGGCGCAGCAAGGGGCTCTTGTTGCCGCTAGCTCTCTGAAGTTAGTTTGGGGTGTCTGGGCCTTTAAAGACAGTAATGATGGGTTCAAATTGTTATTGCCTGTGGGTGGGCCAGCAATTTTTTGAAGGGGGTCATGCCCCCCCAATGGCCCCCTCGTGGGGGTGCCACTGCTTATCAGGCAACATATGTGAAGAAAACCTGTGTGGGTAGAGCCTCTATCAACAACAACCTCCAACCTCTAATAACCTGTAAGATTAATATAGCTACACTTCATGAGAATGGCATGTTTCTGTATCAGATGACATATCAGTCGTTATGAATGTTTCCACAGGGAGTCAGTGCTGCAGTGGGTAGACCCACTGAGATAAAGATGAGTGAGATAAAAGGCCTCGCAGCACCTGCACCACAGCACAGTGTGATAACACACTGTCAACCTGTGACGCCAGAGCTGTCTTTGAAGACACAGCAATTTACAACAATGGACAAATTAATCACGCACTTTGCAAAAATAAATAAATATATTAATGAACACTTGTGTCCGTAAACTATCCTTTAAACAGAAGCTTTGCTCGGGCTGAATTGTTTCTCCTTTGAGTGCCGATTTGATGTTATGCAAATGAATCATGCATATTAAAACAGTTTGAATAAACACAATGACTATTTACAGCAATATGTTTCAGTGGGGCAATGCCAAATAATTTATGAATTATTTTTTACAAGAATAAAAAAGCCTTTCCTGTTAGCCTGTTGCACCAGTGTTAAAGTATGATCACGCTCCAACATGCGACCCCATTTCAACTCATTGTCTGTTTTGGTTTTTTTTTTTATGTCCAGAGATCAAATGACAATTGGAGCCCTAAATCCATTCTCTTCATGTCTGGCTCATGCGCTCTTCTACATGCACTATTCAGCAGATCTGCTTCACTGACAGCAAAACCACGCAGGGGGTGATTTATTTATTAGGAATAACAAAACCCCTGCAAAGCCGGCTCATTGTGGTGTCACAGATAGCACAAAATGCTTCATGGGCTCCGCCATAAATCATCCTGCAGGACCAGAGACGAGGCACAGGGTGCTGAGAGGAGAGGTGGCAGCAGTGGGATGGTCAACCTCGGCTGCAATTTCACTCAATTAGGAGATGAGGAGAAACCAATATGCCTTAACAAGCCACCTACACTCTACTGCAGTCATGCTGTACAGTTATAATGAAATTTAAATTCCCACTGGAAACAATGCAATGAGCACAAACTCCACTGGAAGCAGCAAACATGACCTTTAGGTGGCAGGTGATAGAACAGAAATAGACAGCAGTGGGTGGAGTGCAGAGGACCATGTAGATACAGTTCTTCTGTTTGTTCTTCCACTCTGTGTATGAGCAAACAGTTTCGGGAATAATTCATAATTGAGGAGTTTGTGCTTGCATCCCTCTCAAGTGCTTTAGAAATATAAGTCCTGCTCTGTCAAAGTTTAAAGTTAAAGGTCTCAGAAAGACTTCTGGGACCTAATGACAACACCTTTTATAAGTTATGAGACTAGAATAATAGCTAGGAGGGACATATACCTCTCCAAGACAGATGTCAGATGTGTTTGACTTAAAGTAAAATGATCACTGGTGAGGTGACATTGCTGTGAATTACTGCATCTGCATGAAAGAGGAGATAAAACAGACACACAAAACCACAAACCCAAAGGTGGTAAAGTGAGACAGACAGGGAGGATGTAAGAAAATACCTTGAGGCTAAACTGTTTATGACATTCCCCTCTTTTTCTTCCTCCTCCTCTTCCCTAGAGGAACGAGAGAGTCATCACCGGTTATCATCTCCTGCACGTTAACACTTCATTGCCAGAGTAAGAACAACTGGCACTGGCTGCACTGTCAGAACTCACAACACAATGACGCATCTTAAAAAGTTTAATTCTGAAAACCTCTGGACCAGAAATAAACTGAGCAGCTGGTAATTCAGGGAATAAAAAGGGCTTATATGAGAAGTGGCAAGGCTATTAAAATCTTTCCACCAGCCCATCAGTCTGGCCGAAACCAGTACGAGGCGGATTAGAGTTAGATTTGTTGGCTAGGCTGGAAGTTAGTTGGTATTTTCTCAGCAGCTCTCGACTTCTTTTTTTTCCTCATTCGAAAGCCCTAAGGCAGCCTTTGCAAAGTCTGACTGACAGCTCTGTGCAACCACGGCAACTAGATGACAGGTGCCCTTGTCAAGCAGCAAGGACGAAGAGCTTGTTCACCTGAATAAAGGGGTAGAAATGTAATAAAAATTTGATATGAATAAACACTTTATTTTCACAAGTTTGGTGACTGCTTTCATCCCACTTTTATTGAACCCTTTTACAGTATCTCTCCGCAGCAGTGCTTTTTTCTCTTAGTCGACCAAATCCCAATACTGTTATCTGTTACATAACACCCGTGGGATGCTCTAAAACTTAGATTAGTCAAATTTTCTTGTTTTCCTTGGGCTGCATCGATTCTCACATCGGCAAACCCTGAATAGATTTTAATTTTAAGCTGCAAGAGAGCGAAACTTTGGCTTGTCGTGTCAACAAAACAAAAACAAAAACATGCAACCGACAGTATTCAGCCTCACACATACACATATTTTTCACACGCCCATTCAACATGCAGCATAATGATGGATTTAGGGGTCTGGCTGTGCAGGTAGTCTCAGTGGAAATCGATACCACCCACAGTGTTTCACATAGCTACTGTTCAGCAAAACACGGCAAGCAAACCACAGAGGAAGAGCGAGGAACTGTGCAAAGAGGCAAAGAGCAGCCACAGGGGCAGAAGGTCTTACAGTTTTTCATGATAAATCTATACAGACTGTTTATTATTATGAAGTAATGTAATATAATCTAAACTGTAAAACAGAACATGAAACTTCGGCCACAGTGTTTCTCCTTTTTCTGTTTCAATAGAATGTTGACAAAGTTGTAAGTGACAAGCAAGATTCATATCGCCATAGTGTCGGTGACATCTAATAAACAGATTTCATAAATGCTGTTAGGAAAACTGTCAAGAAAAGTCTCTTCCTACAACATAGCCTCTTTGAAGGACATTATTTCTGCAAACTTAAGAGTACTTAAGTGATTTCACATTGCACTCCTGTAACACTGTCAGACTCACACAGTTTAAAAAGTATTAAAATCAATGCAGCAGAACTAGAAACATCATCTTTTTTATTCCACACATTCTTCTTTGTCACCGACATTACCCACAGTGCATCTCAACCGCTGACAGTTTGGTAAGAGATTTGGATGTGTCACGCTAATAACATAGATTTATTTTTTCCGCTTCAGACTTCACACAGCTCCCTGTGGGGCCAGAAAAGTCTTCACTAAGGCTGGGCAATATATTGATATTAAATCAATGCCATGATATGAGACTACATATCATCAGTTTTTAGATTGCGTATCTCGCCGATGATTATTTAGCAAAAATGTCATTGTGTAAATATTTTGTGAAAGCACCAATAGTCAACCCTATAACATCATCGCCAAATCGACATTACTTGGTCAAAATATAGTAATATTTGATTTTCCCCATATCACTCAGCCCAAGGCTATACATAACTTTTTCCACAAATTTTTTTGCAAATACAGCAGGGCTTGAAATTAACTTTTTTACATGGTAGCAAAATTTTGGGAGCACCCACCGTAATGTAAGAAGCACCAACAGTGTAATTTTTTTTTTTTTTTATTGCAACAAAAAGTCGACATTATACTGTATACATTACATTGTATGTGTATAGTACACTTATCATTAACAACTTTTTCAGTTGAAGACATTTTTAGAAAAAACACCACTGAACCAGTGAACACCACTGTAAATGAAAGAGAAACCTTAGATGATGATAATACTGATGATGATGACAGCCATCACCAGTATTATCATCATCTAAGGTTTCTCTTTCATTCACAGTGGTGTTCAGTGGTAGCCTGGCGTTGCCAGACCCAATTTGAAAAATGCAAATGGGTCTGGACATGGAGTGTACATTTCCTCTATTCCCGAGGAGCGGTATCAACGGCTGTCACTCAAAGTGCCCCTTCACGCAATTGGAAAGATGGAAAACCAATCAGAGTAAACGAAACGTGTGACTTAGGCTAACACAACACCACTGTAAACAGACCAGCAAGCAAGTACAGCATGCAGCGGAGATGAGCTGTGACGATGTCTGGGAAAGAGTGTTGCCGTCTTTGCGGATTTCCTCCTCACTGTGGACTCCGAGTAGCATGGCTGTGATTCCCTGCTACTTGCCCAACAGTCGCACCAGAAGAATCATTTACACTTGCACCAGTGCTCCCAATTATATTTTGAGGTCATACAGATGAAATTTTGGTCACATATGCCACCAAAACGGTCACAATTTCGAGCCCTGTACAGTGATATAGATGTAACCAGTGGACCGGTGTTGTGTTAATATAAACAGGCCCAGGCTGTGGATATCTTTGGAGGCGATCTTTGTTTATTCCTAACAACTCTGACAGCAAGAGGTAAGAACAAAATCCTCTGTCAATTACGACCATATAACTCAAGCTCCAACACAAATTAAGTGACACAAGAATATGTTAGCATAAAATAAACTAATGAACATAGCTTAACAGCACTAAAACACGGAAATTACTACACGAGCAATGCCACTTACCTCTCCCACGGAATATAACAGCAAGTGGAGAGGTAAGGCAGGAGACACCCTTTATAGGTGGGGTACCCCCAAAGGGTACAGTAGGGGTACAGAAACTGAGTATCAAACGTTCCACATATTGACTGTGGAGGCCTAAGCATGTCAGGTAATAACAACTGAAACAAATTTTGTGTAATTACATTGCTTAATATCACAAATGTACACTTGACTTTGTTACACATATTACTGCTGTATAATTGACCCTGTTACACAGAGATGGCGACTTAAAATGAATGTCGGTCAGGGTCATCAAGTGGAGGGGTAACAGCTCTTCCTACTTCCTACCCCCCTACTTCTAGCGCCCTTGCCCAGGCCACACCAGATTTTGACCTTGGCCTTTATTTTGATCTCAGCTACACATCTGTAAAGTTTCATGACTGCATCTTGCATGGTTGCAACACTATCACTTTGAGAAACTCTGTCCACATATAAACACCAGGCAAAATGCTCAAACGGCCTTTGTGGTGGATTTCACTACAATAGGCTTCACTAGGACCACATTTTGCCATGATCACTCACACACACACACACACACACACACACACAAACGCAGACTCACAAAGTGAAAACAAGTCAAGCTGTCGCAAAAGTATCGTGGTTGGTAAAGATCTAAAACTACTTTTAAATGAAACATGTCTGTTTTAATTATCTTCATTTACTCAAAGCCGCCTTCCAACTGCACGACTTATTTAATTCAAACTGCACAAACATTAACATCTGCATCATTACTAAGTTGTTTGCAGAATATGTGTCATTCTGATTTATAGATTCCTACAGAGGATAATATGTAATTCTGCAAAACTCTCTCCTTTACCGCAGTATATGGGCATCAGTGTCTGGTCATACATTCTTATGTGGGTGTGCACACTGTCATTTAGCCCAGGACCCCGACATGTTACCAATCTTAACAGTAACAGCTGTTACATCAGCTGGAAAGCAAGAAGCCTCATCAATGTGTGAATGCTGGATCCATCTGTCAACTTCATGTTATTGTCTCTTGCCCATGTGTGCCTCAGCAGCACTGTTACTGTTAATGATCTCTTAAAAACTAAACTACATAACAACATTTCTTGTTTGCAGTTGTGGAGAGTCATCAACGTAATATTCAGAGGCAAATTAAGAGCAGTTCCCAGCCTGACTCATAGTCGAGTTATCATGGAGATAGTTTGCGTATTTGACTCACTTCCTGAAGGTTGGTATGGATCCCTGCAAGGATCGCCCAGGAGACGTCCCTGACCCGTGGCTTTGTCCTGACAGCAAGCTGTCCGTTTCAAAGGCAAACATCCCATCACGGTCGTCAGGAACATCCAGGAACTCCCCGTCGCTCCAGACTCCCACTGTGCCGTCCATCGACTGGTATCTGATCTCTATGGTAACGCTGGTCTGAAAACAGAACGAAAGATTTTTTTTTTTCTTTTTAACTTAATCAGCAGAGAGTTAATAAGGCTTCACTTCTACAGAGGTCACAGTGCAGTTTTTCTACTTCAAAGCATTGGAAGATCATTTTTATCTTAATGTGGCAAAGAAAATTAATTCACAGGGTTTCTTCACATTTTCCATTTCATAATTGCATACGTTTTCATACTGCATAGAAAACCTGAATACTAATAAAAGGTGCTAATTTATTCAAATCCACCTGTTAAGCAGACTTCATTATTTTACTTCTCAGCTGCTCCTCCTCTGTTAATTATCTGTGCCGCCAAGGACTTAAAGACATGTCTAATCTACAAAACTCCTACAATGCCAAAACTGAAAACGCAATAAATATCCCTGACACTGATGTTATTTGTTTGTCGTGTTGTCATGACTGTCATAACTTACTCTCAGCTGTCAAGATAATTATCAAATAACTTTTATAAGCCTGAGCAGCAGGCTTGCAAAATCATATCAAAATAGTGTCTGTAATTATTGCTCAAAATTCTGTTTTATTAAATCTTTCTACTCGGCCAATCAATCATTTTGTTTCTATCTATAGTTTCTATCCTTCAAGTCTTGTTATGTTTCATGTGTTATCATCTGATCTTTGATTTTTAGCCATGCCAGCAGCGTGGCTGTGGGATGAACCCCATGGGATGTCAGTTGGTCCTTTGATCCAGACTGAAATATCTCAACAACTATTGGATGACTCACCATGAAAGTTCAGACATTCCCCAGAGGATGAATCCTACTGAATTCAGCGATCCCTTTCCCCCCCTCTGACTGCACCATTCGGTTGTCATTAGGGTTTTGAGTAAAAAAACTGTCCATCCAACTGTTGGATGGATAGTCATGACATTTCGTACACACATTCATAGTCCCCCTCAGGATGAACTGTAAACTACGGTGATGCCAAAACTTTTCATCTGGCACCATCACTACATCAAATTTGAAATTTGTCCAATACTTGGGTTTATGACCAATTAACTGTTCTACTAATGACCTTCCGATCAGCCTCAGATGTATAGCTGCTAAACTTCAGCAGGTTAGCACTGTCACTGTACGCTTGCTGATGCTAGCATTTAACTCAAAGACTTATTCCTGTGCCTATGATCCAGTCATCAAAAGAAAATGTTCGCATTATATGTTTCTGCAAACCACAAATACGTTACATTGCATGCCTCATATGTATTATATCAATGTTTTTAAAGTGACCTTATATATAAACTGACTTTTGTAATTGGGAGGTAGAGGAGATGGTGGACGGTGTGTCAACTAGGCGAGATGCCTGCCACGCTGCAGACCACTGTTCGATACCAACGGCACCAGGTGTTTTTTGGTGACCCTTGGCGGTGTTCCACTAGTGTTTGTGGCACTAAACCTGGATGTTTTCAGCGGCACATCACAGTGTTTCCCAGAAGTGTTCGAGCCACCAAACTTGGGTCTCTTTCACTGACACATAGCAGTGTTTCCCAGCGGCATTTGAAACAGTGAACTTGGATGTTTTTCACCAACCCATCCCTGCTTTTCCAGCAGCTTTTGTGCCACCAAAAGTGGGTGTTTTAAGCCAAAACATGAGCTTTTCCTAACCATAAACAAGTGACTTTGTGCTGCAACTTAATCACATGTTCGCCACAGCGTTGTTGAGAAACACAAAGTTTCAATATATCTGCTACAATATAATGTACAAATGTAATGTATCTGTGGTTTGCAAAAACGTATAATACCAACATTTTTTTCTGGCAATTGTGTTGGTGTCTAAGAACAGCTTCACAGAGCTGATATTATGGCTGTAGACTCTAAACGCATCTTAAAATGTGGTATAAACAGGGTCTAAGTCTCATTAAGTTATTGCTGTTTTACCAGTATTTTGCTGCTCTACAAAGAAACTTTGACACATCAGAAAACTTAGTGGGTTTAGGCATAAAGTGTATACATTACAGTGGGGATATAAATATTCAACACATCAACATTTCTACATTTAACATATTTCCAATGCAGCTATTTACATGAAATTTACACAAGACACTGGCAGAAACTGTAACATTTCAATCCATAAAAAGTTATGCATCTCATCCTCAACATCCTGGTGGATGGTAACTGATTCTTCTCAAAATTCCTAGTGCATGGCTCCATTCATCATATCTTTGATAGTTTGAAATCTTCTGGTACCATTAAAAGAGAAACAACCCCAAACGATGATGCTTCCATTTCCAAACTAAACTAAAGGTGTGGTACATTTAAGGTCATATGCAAAGGCATTTCTCCAAACATGACACGTCATACCACTTACAGATAGGGATGCACCGAAATGAAATTTTGTGGCCGAAGCCAAAGCTGAATAATATTAAATGCTCGGCCGAATACCGAGTACTGAATACCGAATGCCCTTTTTTTTTAATACATCAATGATATTTCAATGGAATAAATTACTTACTGACTTAGGCTATTCATATTTCAAAAACAGTATCAATAAGTGATTAACATAGAGGGGATCAAAATAAAATAAATAAATGAAATAAAAATCAACCAGCCCCCTGCTCCCCTGACAAGTCCCTTCATAAGTAAAGAACAGTCCCTAAAGTATGGTGAGGTTTGTGGACCAAGAGAGTAATGTGAACGGCTCGTTTCTCCTCTGATACACCACATACTATGTGCAGCCATGGCTCGGCTGTTCAGGTACTTTTGGGCAGTCATGACAACAAGTTATTCACCTGGAGCCGGACTTCTCCACTGCCAGTAAGCCGTTATCATGCGCTGTCGTATTTGACAGGAATACGTATTCCTGTCCGCGTCTGTGACCCGAGTTCAACCCACAACCAGCGGGATTCGCCGTTTCGTTTCTGTTGCTGGTTGAAATCTGTACTCACACAGCGTGCTGAATGATTTATTTTGCCCGCACAAAACTATTTTTAGTCGCAAATGCGAGTGTGGTGACGGAGGAAGTAAAATATTGCCACACTGCCGACATTTTACTCCGTCCGTCACCACACACTGTTTGATTGCATTATCAAAACACGTCGCTATTATTCGGCCTTGCTTTTCACTTATTCCACCGAATACTGAATGTGTGTTTTTTTTGCAATATTTGGCCGAATATTCGGTGCATCCCTACTTACAGAAAAGTTAGATTTTTCTCATTTGACCGCACAATGTTCTCCCAGTAATCTATAGCCTTCTCCAAATGTTGTGCAGCAAACTTAAAACAAGCACAATGTGACCCTTAACTGGTTCCAGAGGAAGAAAATAAAGGTTTTGGAATGGCCCAGTCAATCACCAGACTTAGACCTGATAGAACATTTGTGGAAGATGCTGAGGATTCACCAGTGGGTCCCCCAGAGTCCTCTAGATTTAAAGGCTGTCTGTGAGGAGGAATGAACCAAAATCCCATCTGAACACTGTCAGAGATTGATTTCTTCAAACAGGAAGCATCTTAAAAGCTGGCATTGCAAAGAAAGGCTTCTCCACCAAACAGCAGATACATTTCAGTTAGTATGTTCAATATCTTTTCCTGTCTCAGAACACTTTATTGTACGTAACTTTTTTATGGATTGAATTGTTACGACTTCTTTAGAGTTAATATCAATATCAATGTAATATCAATGGGAATATGTTTAATGAAAAAAAATGTTCATATTTCCCCCACTGTATGTTTGTATATGCCCTTTTTTTGCTTTTGAGTTTATTTGCTAAACTCCCCACATATATAACACCAACTTGGCCAAATGTGGCGCTGTGACAGGATATTTATCAATCAATCCAAACCCGTCCTGAAAGAGTCATAACCTTAAAGTTTAGCCTTGGCTTATCTATCGCAATCCATTTAACTATGTTCAGAAAAAGCTCTCAGCATGGACAACAAACTTTAACAGGACTATAAATCTTCTGTTCTACCTAGTATTTGCTGGGGGAATTCAGAGTGACAGTGAGTGTTAGTTTAATCCAGGCCAGAGGCATTGGTGACAACGTAGTTTGTCTTTGGCGTCTTCTGGGGAGTCGTGTTTGGACAAATATTATCCTCCCGACAATGACCTCATCTTTATTACGGAGCGGCCAATTTATTCTACTGACAAAGATGGATGAGAAGAAAATATATTTCGGGCTCTCGTTCTCCTTTCTCCCGCCGTGTCGCTCTCGATTTCTTACATCCTCGCAAGGCACTGTAGTCCACGAGGAGTTAGATTTGTCACTATGGCAACCACACCAGTGCAGCTGTGGGTAAAACTGTTCTCTCTCAGGTTATGTCGGATTTAGTTTCTTTCTAGAGATGCACAGTGCTGAAATTGTCTTAATTGTACAAATGTATTTGAACATGTTCTTACACAAGAAACCACTTGCACATGTCAGCATATATGCGTGTGTGTGTGTGTGTGTGTGTGTGTGAGCCCTACAGCACTCCCAAGCTGTTTGTCATCATCTCAGAAACATCCCATCAGCACTCCCTGCTCCACTAACAGAACTCTGAACCCTGTGGTGCTTTAAGAACCTCAGGTGGTTAGGTTCTCCCTCGTAAATCCTATTGTACCGCTCTTCTCACAATGTCCAATCAATAAAGGATATCAGGATTAATGTTAAAGGAAAGGATCCTAATGTGCTGATGTTGCTAAGAGACTGTTGTATCTCCATCAGATCCTTGTTCATGTGCAGGTCTTAAACGCTGGTGCCTTTATAGGCCAGATGACGGCTGTTACTTCTCATATTGCCACCGCTGCAGGTGCATTGGAAGATTGATTTCTCCATTTAATGTTTCCCTTTTTGCTTGTGAATGCATTTGCTGACAAATAAGATTTTATATTAATTCTACTGCCGTAAGGCAAGTCATATCATTTTGCAGCTATAAACTGTATGATTTAAGCTTTTGTAAACTGTTTTAAGATTCTAGTTTCCCCCTTTAATTTCCAATTTACTGACAGTAAATATATTCTGAATCAGCTCTTTGTTGAAGGTATGTGAGATTAATATTTAAACCCAAACTCCAAGTCATTAATAGCTGCCTCATATCAAATCATTCTGTATGTCTTGTGTATAAAACTTTGGGATCTCCACTCACATTTTAAATAGTTTTGTGCCTTATGGCATTGAGCCCTTTTTAGATAGGAATTGTCTTTTTTCAGCATTGGCAGTAAAAACAAAATTGGGGAGTGTGGTAAAATGCCGCCTGCCTACTTTTGTTTATACAGAATGTACCTTTTTCGGGGCAATCTCTCGTAAGTCGGCCTCTTCGTTTGCGAGGGCAAGGAGGGCGCGCAATTCCTTGTCTCCCCAGTTGCTCATCTTTACAGTGTCTGTCAGATTTGCGTTTCCCTCTTGCAACTAGCTGCTTGCTAATTCCTGCTATCAGCTGTTTCCTGTTTATCGACCGCCAGTGGGTTGCATGTGTGGTGTCTTCAACAGCTCCTCCCATTGCGGAAGGCCACCTCGGTCTATTTAAAGTAAAAGGGTTCCGCCAATATGACTACCCTACGAGGCGGAAAATTGGGTACCTCGGATCAACTCGCCAATCCGGCTCTGTGTGTCTAAATGCTCGCAGCTTGCCGGCAAAATGGCCCAACAATCGCGGAAAATCTGGCAGTGTAAAAGGGGCTTTGGTTTGATCTGATGGGATCTGTGTGGTTGAAGAGGCTTCATGTAATGTGGGTTTTAGACCTCTACATCGAATCGACATAGTTTGTTCTCCATCACCCCTTGAAAAAAATTTCCTGGCTCTTCAGCTGCTAAATACATAAACCAGCAAGTTGCTAACCTAGTCTCCCACTTGTTGCTGGACAGATACTGTACAGTGGGTTTAACACAGCTTGTTGGAAATTTCTCTGTGCGCACCATCTTTTGAGCGCTACTCCTTGAACAGAGGTTGTGCAGTGACATGAACCGCCTCTTCAAAACATTTTAACCTCCCTGTAGCTGTCACTCCAATGTGAGAGCAGTGTTTAGCGTTACCTTTATTGACGTGTTGTTGTCGTCTATGAGTGTGTCCGTCAGCTCAAGGTGTCCCTCCTCAGCCACCTTCTGAAGCACCATAGAGAAAGTCCCCACCAGTCTGCAGGGAAAAACCAACAGAGAGTTACTCGCTGTAATGAGAAATCAGTGAGATCAATACACAGCTTTACATCAATACTTGGTGTCCTTTGTTTCTCCTCTGCTGCCCATCGGTCTACCTCTGTGTCAATCTATAGTGTCCTTTTACTCATTATTGTCACATCGGTAGTTATCTACGTGTTCAGTTACACTAATAAATACTGACATATACTGTAGTACTTTTTTAATCACCAAAAGCATCTGGTCTACACTGCTCTGTCTCACAGTGTGCAGGTGAGTGTGTGACAGTGATATAGTCATGAGTAGACTGTTGTGTAGTGGGTGGTGATGGATATGTGCTGTGACAGACATTGAGAAAGTGCCATATGCCTTTGTCACCAGCCCACTGCAGTCTGTCACTCCTCAAAGCAATTTAAAGGAAGAAGATAGCAGCTCTCACATACACAGAAACTGTCAGTCTTCCTTTCACCTGGCATCCCCTCTTTGTTTTCCTTATTTTGTATACAGCTGTACTTCAGGGTGAGAAACAATGAATGTACATATTTACTTTTAATTCAAAAACTCCCTGCAACATGGAAGTTGCCAATACAGCTGATCCCACTGAGAATCAACTCAAAGCTTATTGGCTTGGATTGTTAATCCATGTGGCTGCCTCCACACTGCACTTAATGACCTGCCTGTGTAAAACAGTGGGCAGCTGCACCCAGGAAAAGTTCAGGAAAGAAAGCTCAGACCAGCTGATTGTAAACTACCAACTCTGTGTGTCACATTCAGTGTTGTTTGCCTAATATTACAATAAGCACCATTAAAAACACATTCGAAACCCCTGGTGTGACAATTAGTGAAATTGTTATTGGATCTACTTATATTAGTATCTTAACAGATGAAACGCTAAAAATTATATTCCGAAAGCTTCTGCCATGTGACCCAGGTCTGCAGACAATTCTGAAAGCTAATTCTCCAAAGCTTTCAACACATTTCTGCACCAGGCAGCAATTTTCTGCCACTTCTCTTAAGCTCTTATCAGTGCCCCCAAGGACAAGTAAATACATGGATGAAGACCTGCACACCATTCATTCAAGCCATTACACTAAATGAAAATGTTATTCTTTCCTTTTATTTTCTGAAGTTGCCTGTTAATGGCGAGAAAAAGAAAAGTTCTCTTTATTTGTTTGAATTTAAAAGTAAAGCTGAAGGCTGCAGAGACCTTCATGTCAACCTCAGTAGGTGCGTCACATTTTACATTTAACTGAAGCTTCTTTTCTTCTACATCTGCCTTAAAATGAAGGTTTTAGAAATTTCGATGACTAGATTAACACAATGTAAGTCTTGCAAGGTAAACTGGAGGAATAACATGTTCGGCTACCAATCACCTTTTCTTTGTGTAAAACCTAATGAATGAATTGAATTCATGGATTATCTTTACATAGTTACGCCCCTTATGGGAGCCACAATGTGTGAGGCTTTCTTCATGTTTATTGCTCTTTTACTGGTCAAGCACCTGTCTTACACAGTTTTGGGATGTGTGCAACTACTGCGTTTTTTATATATTGGAATTTCTAGCACTTTTACACAGAGATCCCCAACAGGGCCGCAACAGAGACCCTTCATTACCTTTGCTTTTTTAAACAGAACCAAACAACTCAGGTGTAAAACCACCACAGAGTGTGATTTTTAGATAGCACGCCAGAGTACCTGAAGCAAAAGAGGTGCATCGGCCTCTAGTGTGACATAAAATTTGCGCATCAGGCAGCACTTTCTAAATAACAATGGCATAACAAGGCCATGAAGGTAATTTACAGTCCCTGTTATACCGCTATTGATCTTGTCCTCTGCTCGGTGATAAGGAGCTCCTGGACCTTGTCGTCTCCCCGATTTGCAGACATTGTGAGCTGCTGCTAGCTGCTTTTAAAATACCCCAGTGGTAAGTCACACACATAACATGTCATCAAAACTTTACACCCTGCCGGCTGTCCATTTTACACAGATGTCGATTCGGTGCAGTCACAACTATTGCTGCCGGCTTCAAGGCCAGACAACTCAGTCCCCACATTCCAAATCATACGTTTTTATACAGAACTACAAGACCAAATAACAGTGCAGCATTCCTGCCTTGAACAGGCAGTGTAAAAGGGGCTACTATAATTACCAGTTTCTGATATGTAAGTCGCATTCTCATCATAGCGAAGTCATAATTATGATAACTTAATCTGAAATCTTCAATAACACTTAAATGCCTCAATCTAAATAAACACAGACACAGATAACTCATGTCCATCAAAAACCTTCTTCCAAATTTATTGGATATAGAGAGCTACAGTGTTAATGCATAGAATTTTCACCAACTCTGCAAAGGAGAAACATTGTGGTTTTAAGGTTAAAATTAGTTCTTTGTTCAGGTTAAAGCACATTCAAATTGATGGTTGGGAACACAACAGAACAGGAGTCTCTGATTATTGTTGTTACATATAAAATCATCAGACGTAAGGTTCATTTCTACGCTGCCTGAGGATCCTTCATAGAACATAACAGCGGGAAGAAACCCAGTACAGTCCCCATTCAGCAAGCCAATTAGAGCTGGTGAATAATTTAAAGAGTTTCCCCCAAAACAGAGTGTTGTTCGCAGAGCAATCAGCCACACACAAAGAACATACAGCGCAGCCCACACTGAGCCACAGCCATGCAATTTATACTATTATGGTCACTAGCACACACACACTCACATAAACACCCCCCTGTAGCACGTGGACTGAAAACACAGCTGTGTTTTTAATCATTTCAATACATATGCCTCACACATCATCAAATACTCTAATAAAATGGACCATAAAGACAGTCATTAGGAAAAACAGACTCACTATCACTGGGCTGAATACAAGTCAGCCCGCAGGGAGAGATAATATCATAAAACAAGGACATACAATCAATAGCTTACCACTTGGCATGCTCACACACTCACACAAGCAATCAGCAGGGATTGCAGCTAATGATACGAGCTCCCAACACGACTATAGAAACTGACAGTCGGACGAGAGTGAATGAGTACAGCACACACAAACACACATGTACTGTACAAAAGCATACCTGCACCTCAGTGCACCTCAACAAAGAAAGACAATAAAGGCAGAAGGTCCTTGGTGAGCAAATACAGAGTGCACTGTTTAACACCTGCTATTATTCTTTCCTTCTCCCTAGAATAACTGTGCATAAATTAATTATCATGCTCAACTTCTCTTGCTGCGACTTTTTAGGGATCGATTCCTCCTCAAGAAAATGTGAACTTTTGCTGTGTTTTTCTGGGAGACCTTTCAAGGTCCCTGCTAAGAGCAGAGCTTCTCTCAACACTGCTCTGATAATTGAAGTTGGTTGATTGAAAGAAATTTCCACTAGAGTTTTCATTTCTATCTCACACCTTAGCTCACTTGGTACGATGCACACTTTAACTGAGCACTGTAAGTCCAGTGTTTCCCAAAGAAAAACACTCTTTGTGTGGTGGTAGCTGGCGTATAGGGAAAGAAGGGCTGGATAATGGATGTATAAAGAGAACAGGATACAGCATTGGAGGCAGGGCCCCCTTCGCTGCTATGAAAGTTGCTCAGTGGTGCATGAAGCAAAAGACGTTCAACTGCTCGGATAAAATTACCCAGATGATCGGCACTGCTTCTGCTTTGTGTGGCCCATAGAGCAGGTGAATGAGAGACTTGTCCTAGCAGAGCCGGCCACTTCCAGTTTAGCACTCCACTTACTTGAAGGGGGTTTAAGATGGTTTAATCTTGTAGCTCCTCTAGACTTTCCACATGTTATTGGACCAAATTAATCAAATCCTTGCAGTGAAACGAGTCCTTTCCCAGTGGAGTGACGCTCAAAAAATGTATTCACTGATTTATAGACGTGCCTTTCACCATGCAAGTCTACAAGCAAAAATCATTTTGGGCCACAACACATCACATGACAGTGTAATTACACTATTTGGCCACTACGGAAATTGGCTTCAAAGCCAGGCGAACTTTCTGGGGGCCTGGGCTGGATAGGCAAACTTTATTTTCTCTTGGTGTGTGTCACTTTGTTGTCATTCCGTGCCTCCTCTCTGAATTCCTATTTTTTTGCAGGGCTGTGAACACAACACAGACAAGTTTTACTTTTCTCAACAGCTATTTATTTGTTGTGAGTCGCAAGATGTAGATTTGAGGAACATAGTGTTTGATCATCACATTCAACTCTTCCTTTTGATCAGTCTGTGGTCAAAACAATCAGAGCTGATGTGATCAGATCGATGGCTAAGAGGAGCAGCTGCAGAAGTGAGTAAAAGCAAACTTTCTTCTGCTGGTCAGACTCCACACTGGACCGTGGGGTGCGCAGCTTCTATGGAAACACAGCCAGTTGGAAGGTTGTAAAACAATAGGTAACAGTCCGTCTGTGCCCAGAGTATGCTCTGTCACACAACAGAAAGACAGGGAGAGAGGGAGAGTAACGCAGCTCCAAAAAAAACAATCTAAATGTGGCGCCATGTGTTGATATTGTGGCAGTGCAACATTATTTAATGAATGTGTGGGAAACCTAAAAGTTTGTATCGCTGCAGTGCCAGAGGATATATACAAGTTTGAGATATTCTCTTGTGTTCATGATAATATTAAGCTGTGAGCAACACCACCTGCCTTTTCCTCCAGTAAATATAGCTTTTGTAGTGTCAATATTCGCTCTTCAGATCTCGCCAGATCTCACACACCTTCTCTTCAGTAAATGCATTTTCTTGTCCACCTTCCTCTTTCTGTGTCTCCATCTCTGTCCTCACTTTAACTTTTTCTTTCCTCTGAAGTCGGTGGTGATGAAGTCAACGCACAGTTGAAAGTGAGGCTACATTTTTCAACTGAGCTTCAGAACTTAATAATGAGGTAAATTTAGACTTCCAGAACTTGACTTTTCTTTGAATCCAAGTTCCCCCCCAAAAAAGTGTGTGCTTCCCTTCAGGCACTGGCAGATGCTTTCTCTGTGAAGGTGCATGTCTGCCAGGCTTCCCACTGAATCACTCCATGCTCGACGTTACAGGCTTGATGTGACTCGAGAAGAGAGTCTGTGAGGATATTAATGGTTTTGTGCAGTCAAGTTTTTCTTTGAAGATGAGTTGAAATTTCTGCACCTCTGAGCAATATCACTGGAAATTCTAACGCACCACAGTGTAATTCTCTCTTTCCTTCCAACAGTGTAGCCATGGGTGTGCCCAGACATGACTGTGCCATTGAAATCTCAAGCTGGCACACCCAGTGTAATCATTGAAAATGTATGAGTCAGCTGCAAATCAAAACAATCTTAATATTATTTCTTACACTTTTAAAGTAATTATAAAAAATAGACTCTACAGGACAGAAAGACTTCCCATGTGCTCATGCCACCCATGGATGTGTAAGATCACCCATCTATGCCATAGTGCACCCTCTGAGCCTGGCTGGGGGCGGGCCAGACTTTGCTGTTGTGCCCGCTGATTTGAGCTTCTTGCCAAGTTGCCTGATGCTAAGTCACTGACAACTGCTCCGCCCCACCTTCACATATAAACCTTTTTGCTATTAATGTAATTTGTGACCTGTGCCAGGCTGTCACAGCTTTTCTGACAGCCTGTTGACGTCCGACTGCAACGCAGACTCGTTTGCCAGATGTGGGAACTGCAGTCACCAAGTACAAATGATGGACTCTCAGTTGTAGGTCCCGAACTGACTGTAGCATATTTATACAGCAGATAAAAAGAAAAGTAAGTTGGGGTCATTCTTATCCCTCACTAGCTGAGGTTCTTGACTCCTGTCCCAAAGACATTTTTCCAGACATGAAATGTTTACTCCGGGAATCATTACTCTTCCAATTACACGCTGCACAGTTGTGTGCTTGTTTTCACTGTTAACTAGATCAAAGAAGTAACAGGGCATCTATGTTTACAGGCTGCCTGAGCAGTTTGTCTATTCTTTCATTTGAAAATGAGCCGACAGACACTTTGGATTATGATGAAAATATTATGTTCAAGATACTCACTTGCCAAAAGAAAATGCCCAGATCATCCAATTCCACAAACCAGGAATGTGTTACATTGCACATTTCATACATGTTATATCAACATTTCAAAGTGACACAATATATGTGCTGACTGTGGCTTTTAAGCCTTGGAACATAGGTGTTTTTAGCGGAAAATCACGTTTTCCACTGGCATTTATGGCACCGAACCCGGGCTGTTTTGTACAGACCCACTGCAGTGATTAGCCAAGGAATTTCTGTGTTTTTCCCCAAAACATGACAGCATTTCCAAGCGCCATTTGAGCCAACAAACATGAGTGTTAGGAGAAAAAACATCTGTTCCTTACCAAAGCCAAGTAGTTTTTGTGCCTACAACTAACCACAGCAGAAAAGTTTCAACATATGTGCTCCAAAATAATGCACCAATGTAACATATCTGTGCTTTGCAGACACATTCAACGCAAACGTTTTTTTCTGGCGATTGTGTTGGTTCAAGACCAAACCCCACCATCTTGCACTGTGATGCTGTTGAATGTAGCCAACACTGCTCCTAGTGTGCTGACACATGCAACTCATACTACGGTGCTTTTTGATGGCAGTAGGGGCGGGTGTTTTGGCCCTAAAATATGATAATAATATGATAATCATATTTCAATGTCTTTTTGCGATAACAATAATTTTGAAGGTATGACAAATTAGCAAAAAAAAAATTGTATTTATTTTTACAGTTCTAGGTTTAACACTGCTTTTATGCAACAGTTGTGCTATAATGTTATTGGGGAAATCCTTGCAGCATTAAATCAATAGATCATTTTTGCACAGATTATTTGTTGGAACTATCACATAATGCTCAGCAGCAGTAATCAAAACCAGTAATCTGCTATCGATACAATATAATGTATAATAGGCAAATACTCTGAGTTAGATGAGATCTTAAAACAAGAGTAATAACTGATTGGGTGGCTGATGTACAGATCACTTTGGTGCCCACATTATATCCCACAGGCCCATCCCAATTAATATTTCTGGCGACACCGCTGTTTCCTTCCCGAGACAGTGGTGATCAATATGACCAGCAAATGGTCTGTCATTTCCTTTCAGCCATTGTAACATGTGTACAAGTGCTGAATAATTGAACTGAGCAGACCTATCATGTTCTGGTTCACTTTTTAGCACTTCAAAAGGTGGCATTCATTATTGATTGTAGTTCTGCAAACAATTTACTTTCATCTGCTTTATAATTCAGAGCTCCCTTCACTTTCAATTTGTACTATTTTTCTTTGTGAGCCTCAAGTTTCTTTTGCAAATCCAGGCGTGACTATGACGAAACCTCCGGCTCAGGTGAACGTGGGGAGGGGTGAGCGCAGCTTTGAAATGTAAAATATTTTTTATAGTCAAACGGAGTAGTCCTCGAGGTTGCACTAATCCAACCCCAGCTGCTGTTAACTCAGCTGGAGGACGGTGTGAAATGAAAACTACAACTGACAGGTGTGTGTGATTTGGCCGAGGAGAAGCTTCTGCTGAGCAGTGGCCCCCACTGGTGTACACGCACTAATATAAGCATAAGAAGATTCAGCAAACATGCTTTTCACTAGTGTTCAGGGATGCATATCTATTGACTCACATGGAGGCAATCAATATTCCAGTGTTTCTCCTTTTCACTCTCACACACACACATAAGGACAAGCATAATAGAATTTCTTCACCACAAACAATAGAAAACGCTATTAGGACTTGCTTTTCGCTGTCAGTGTCCATCAGCAAGTCATGCCAATCTATGTGTGTGGTTAGAGGCAGTAACATTGCTCTTGTTGTTGTTCCTGTACAGACAGAACATAGCTCCAGCCTCAAATCAGTCATGTTGCAGGACAAAATAAATTTTAAATATTGTATTTTAATTAGAGCTCCATGATATGAGGTATTGGTGTACCAATAGTACAGTACCTGTAGCTGCATATACCATATATTTACTTTTACTTGCGTGTTGAGGAGCTGCAGTGTTTACTCATGGACAAACCTGCACTGTACATTCACTACCACTTGACAACTTTAAAGTTAATTTTTTTCTCTGCTTTGACTGCCAATAGCTGTCTGCTCTGAGCGCATCCACCGCCACTCTCTCATTCGACCACACACTCCTACGCACTGAGCTATTCCCCAAAGGAGCTACACTACTCTTGTACTATGAGTCATTCTTCTCAAACAACTCATATGTTTTTCTCCAAAATACAAAGAATGTACTTTTGGGTTTCGACTCATATGTTGTCTTAGGATTGGCCGCCATTTCATCAGTAAAGTAAAAGAAGCCTGCCTATGTCTGTCTTTGCGCTAATAGAGCGTGTCAGACTCAGGCAGAGCAGAGGGAAGTTTGAGAGAGTAGAGCTAAAGTAGTGACTTTGCTCGCTTCTTTGAGTGCTGGCCCAATCGAGCAGCTGGCTTAATATATGTACTCAAACACTCAATTTCAACGCCAGGAATTGTTCGATGCTTAGAGTCATTGCTCACATACATACATACATACATACAGAATAATTATAAACAAAAAATGATTCTGTTCTGCATTACAGTATAAGTGTACAATTTTTATCCATGTAGCAAAAATGACAGACCTGCGCAGCCACAAATAAAGTGTAATATTTTCAGTCAGACATCACTCGATCTAACATTACAGGCAGAATGGCGAGTGGGCATAAGAGTGATGTTTGAAAGGATTTTGACAAAACAAATAAAATAATGTCCAGTGGAAGCTATATTATGTTAAACTTTCATATCATAGCAATTTTCTACAGTCTGTGCAGCGGAGTAAGGTAAACTAACCCTGACTTCTGCCTCCATTTCTGCTGGGGTGTTTGGATCCTGTTATTATTGCAAGTACTTGACAGTTATTTAATAGAAGTACCCGAATATTTAAAATATATTTCTAGTATTTACTAGCCGGATGTTTACTAGGACCCTGCCTAATGGTGAGGACTCTGTCCGATTGGCCAGAGAGTTTCCAGACAAAATGGCGCTTACAGACAGAATGTAATTCCATACTTTGTTATATTCAAACTGCAATATGTGTTAACTGCACAAGTTGTCATTGCAATAATGATGAAAAACTAAAAAAACAATACATTTTGGAGCCCTAATTGAAACACAGTATGACTCAAATTTGTCTTTTTTTCTGATGTCAGTCTGTAGAAAGTAAGTGAGAACGAAAAAAATAATGAGATTATTGGGGATTTTTGATACAGCAGATGTTCATCAGTATACTGCAATATTTACATAAACCAATACCTGGTGTTTTAAAGATACAATTGGGGCTGGGTTATAATTCTGATCTTGATATAGTCAAGTTTTTGGAAAATAAAAGTAAGAAAATGAAGCTTTGTGTTCATTCATGCAGGACACCGAACCAGCTGACAGCCATCTGATTGGTTCATTGCTTCTAATCAGTCACACACCAATCACAGCCCATTCTCACAGCAAGGAGGTCCATTTCAATATGGCTTCCTACTCACTGATTCCTGCTACACTAAGCTGCCACACACTGCTGCTGCTGCTGCTGCCGCCAGCAAAACTTTGCCTCCTCCACCCTAGCCTCCACCTTCGTCTTGCTTTGGGCCCACTCTTGTACACCCAGGGTTTTTTTTGCATTGTGCTCCCTGTACTGGTTTAGCATGCTGCTTGTCTGATCCAGGGAGCATCGTAAGAGTGGAGCCATCAGCTCCAAGCACAGCTGTATTTCTATTTGATGCAATAAATGATTAAATCTATGACAAGAGTGTTTCTGACTGAACTGTTTATAGATAACATAACAAAGGGAGGAATGTCTGGCAAATAAAGCAATTTAGATGAAGGTGCCTCACCACATACAAACTTTGATATAAATCCAATACTAACATATAGCAGCTCTGCTCATGATTTACAACTTATTAAATTAAATGTCAGTGAAACACAGAATCTATATAATCACAAAATGTGTTTCTGCTTCTGGTGAAACACTGACTTTAAAAGGTACAAGTCCACAGTGTTCGTTCCAATGCTTCAGGCATGAGAGAGCCAAGATAAAATTCAACTAAGTAACAGGTTTATGTTTGTAAGCTTGCATTTTAAGACCAAGCAATAAATTATTGAGTCTCAATGTGTACGGCATGGAGGGATTATATACCTCTGAAACTGCTCCTGCTGCTGAGCTACATTTCAATGTCCTGTGGCTGAATGAAAACCATAAAGATAAACAGAAAGTCAAGAAGGGAATGAAATAAATCGCATGATTTGATTTATGGCTGAAATCATCATAAGAGAAACACAGAGGAAGATTCATTTGAGCAAAGAGTATCCATGTGAAACATACACAGTCTTATCTCACTGCAGAGGAAACTGGCTGGTATTAAATTCAAAGCCAATTTCAAAGATAAAACAGAAACTGTATACTCGCTCTAAAACAAATAAAGTAGTTCCAAAGAGTTGCAGAGTTTCACACACCACAAGAATTTTAAAACACAGTGTTCTTTCTCAATGACCTTTGTCTGTGTCAGTGATTCTGTCTGCTGAGCAGCACCAGAACAAATAAAGTTTTTAGTATTCAAAGCTAACCTTCAGATAACACCACTGACAGTCCAACTTCAACTCAGTCTCATCTTGTCTGATAATAATAATAATAATTTTTGGGTGTGCAGGAGTGTCGCAAACAATCACCGAGCTGCATTGCCAACTCCTCATCTTCATTCCCATTTTCCATTCTCTTACAATTATACTAAATGTGAATACAGCTGCAACTTTTAGTGATTGCACAAACACCTGACACAGTGCATGTGTGTCTTAACACAACAATGTTTCTTCGGGGCCGTACTGATAGGAATTACACAACATTAGACAAATAAAAAACAGAATTGCTGCCTGAATTTGCTGAAGAGTTGCTATGAATTCTCATCAAGATGAGTCAGTCTGCTGTCTGCTATGATTTAATGTTTAATTTATGAATTCCTCTGTGACAAATGGTATTATAATACCTGTATAAATCAATGTAAGTTTTTCCTATTAAAAAAGAAACACACTGAAATGATACACACTTTTTGTCACAAAACTATGACACCCACAGTGTACAAAATATAGTTACAGTAAGATGTTAATTATTCCATATTAATTTCATGTGTATCAGGGTAAAGTGCTAATCTATGGTTCAAAAATGACAAACCATATCTCTATCAACAGGCCATTATCACTTAAATGTTACTCCAGCACCCCAAGCACGTTTTTATTTTTAGCAAGGGGCATTCTGTTCACTATGGGCAAGTTATGTTTGCTAAATTTCGGTGCAAGCGTGCCTTTTTCACTGGCCGTTCTGTCTGACACTATAGAGCCACTGTAGGTCATAAGTAAAATGTAGCTAGTACTAAGGTAAACCCTATACTCTTGATATTTAACAATTTATAAAGGTGCCAAAGTGAGACCCCAAAATAACTTTACCTTAAAACATATGTCACTTTGAAACTCATGTTCTAATATGCTTGTCATCATGCAATTTACGATACAGGGCTGACATTGATACGCAATGCCATTGATAAGTTACGTGACTCATATAATTTAGCTGCTCATCACAATCCTACCAGTTGGCTAGCCAGCTAGCTTATTTGCTAACCTGTCACGTTTCATACTCCTTGACGAGGTCTTAGTGTCTGTGACTGACTGAGATGTTTGCCAAGGTTTAAAGTACTTCCTGCCTCGTATGATGTTGTTTAATAGCATCTTTTACGTACAGGCTTCTTTACGTCAGTGGGTTCACCATCAGGTCGACTGTCGGCTCAGTAGGCAAACTTCAGCAGCCCATTTTGTTGACCAGTACACAGTATGGAGTTATTAATACTTAAAGCTGCAGTAGGTATAAAGCTTGAAAACAGTTGATTTTTGAGTCTCATCTGAGTTAGGTTTCGTTCGTCTCCGCCCTGAGCCCCTCCTACCAGACGAGCATGTGAGTATTTTATCCTACTTGGTTCTCTTTCTCCCTCTCTGGGAGCCTTGGCTCTCCCTCACCACACAGCAGCCCTCCCCATCCCTCCCTCGCGGCCCCACACATACTCCCAAGCCTCGGCTCTCCCTCACCACACAGCAGCCCTCCCCATCCCTCCCTCGCGGCCCCACACATACTCCCGAGCCTCAGCTCTCCCTCACCATGCAGCAGCCCTCCCCATCCCTCCCTCGTGGCCCCGCACATACTCCCGAGCCTTGGCTCTCCCTCACCGCGCAGCAGCCCACGCCATCCCTCCCTCGCGGCCCCGCACATATACCCCCTCGGCTCGGCTCTCCCTCTCCGCGGAAAGCCCTCGGCTCCGCTCCCACGGCCGACCCTTGTGCCCTCCGGCCGGGCCCGGCCCCACCTCACCCTTCCCCTCCCTCCGGGGCTCCGGGGAACCGAGTTCTGTCTTCCTTTTTTTGGGCTGTTTAGCCGTGTAGGCAGTTGTAGCCAATGCTGGAATAGCTATTTTACCTGGTGCACTGTTCGCCATTGCTGCTTGCTCTCCCCTTGTGCCGGCGGCACGGGAACGCACATATGCAGTAGAACAGCCAATAGGAACGCAGTGGTCTGAGCTGACCTTTGATTGGTTGATGCACATCGGCACGATACTGATTCTTTAGAGGCTGAACACAGAGCTGTGGTGAGGTGCAGAAACCTATTGTATGTCTCAGACCACTTGATTTACATTATGCTTAGAGGATATTATAAAATTTTTACTCAATTATACCAAAACAATGTTGCCTACTGGAGCGTTAAGTAGTAGACATGGTAAGGCATAGCTCCCCTCTTAATCCAATCCAGGCTTGCACTGTATAACAGGGATGAATGCACAGCCAAGTGTCCCCAGATGATGACACATTTGAACAATAACAAGTACCGAATGTTGGGAAATTCTATTACCGAACTGTTTTTAATTAACTCATTTTCGGTATACTGTGCAATAGTGTATGTAGGGTAGGCTTTTCATTATGGCTACACTATTGTACTGTTCTGTACTTGTCTTAACCAAGAAGCATTCAGGCTCCAGAGTGTCCTAAACTCAGCAGCCATTCTGGCTGTTAAGTTGAATTTAGAGACACATAACACCTACTGTAGCCTATTTACACTGGTGGCTACATTTTAGCTGCCTGGACTTTCTCGCTCTACTTTTAAATATTTTTTGCGGTATAATATTAAGTCCCTTCAAAACCTGGCACCGTGCTGCACTGCAGAGCTTTTATGTTCATATGCCCCACATGTAGCCTGAGATCCTCAGTCAGAGGCATCTTATTGTTGCAGGCAGTCAGACTGAAAACAATTCAATGAGATGTGTTGGTGGGGCATGTAGCTTCGGGTACCAGTGAGACATGAAATAACATCTGGCCCAGTGAGAGTAATAGATCTGTGGGTTTGAAGGCTTATCAGACACCGTAACCCTGCACAGCAGCTCATAACACTGTGAGACAGGATGTTACCACTCCAGAAAGTTATCACAGCAGTGACAATTTTAGGTTTCATTGTGACAATTGTTAGGTAAACCGTAAATTGGGACGCAGTAGCAGTGGTAATCATGCACTGAGCTTACTGCAAAACATCTGACTAAAAAATAACAATAATATTTTCATTCCACTTCCAAGGACCCCTTGATATTGCTCCATGGACCCCTTGGGAGCCACTGACCTCAGGTTTAAGACCTTGACGATACAATCATATAACCTCCTCTTTGTTCCAGTGCTCAGTAACTCACACACAGTGTATACCTCAGTGTGCAGAATATAACAGCAATATCTTTCAGCCTCGGGGGAAAACAGATCATAAAACATGGTCTATATGCCACTACAGCACCAGGCCATCCCGCACCATCGCTTTCTCTTTGTATTGTGGTAATACGATCGCACTTGTGGTCGCACAGTGTGACACATTGGCCTTACAGTGTGTTGGTGCAGACAGTGATGAGGCAGATCAGTTACCCTGGTAATGATGCTGCTTGTGGACATATGGAGCAGGTGTGAGAACAACACAGGCTATGACTCATCTTGAATTATTCATCCATTTCAATGAGTGCCAGGTTGTGTTGTAGTTGTGAGTGTGAGTGTGAGTGTGTGTGTGTGTGTGTGTGTGTGTGTGTGTGTGTGTGTGTGTTTTTGCGGTTCAGCGTCTTTGAATTCAAGGGTACCTGCTTATGTGCACATTTGTTTGAGTGTATACTTTGCCTGTGCATGTGCATCTGAGGTTGTGGCCTTATCAAGCAGTGAGTGTATGAAAAAGTGTTAATTGCACCTGGTTTAAAGATAGTAATACCATTTCTTTCTTTCTCCTGCTTATTTTCCCTCTTATGGAAAACTGGTATCCACCATTTCTGTGTCTAAAACTGCGAAGTACCTCACATATGCTTTGCCTGGTTTTAATACTTGATTTTTGGGTTTGCCACACCAGAATGATGAGAGACTGGTTCCACACTGCTGCCCATGTCTCCAATTTTTAATTCAAAAATTCAAAAAGGGTCTGGTGTTTTGGTCGATTTTTTGACAGAAAAACAAGCAGGCCAGCCGCAGTTTTGCTGGCGAGATAAAGAATGGGTGCCTTATCTTCCTGTGGCAGAGCTAGAGAAGTAGAAATACAAAGAAAAAACAACTTTAGGATTTGACCATTTGCTGATTGGCACTGAACAGCATTACAACTGAGGCTGATGGGAATGTCATCAGATTTGCAGGTATTTGGTCATAAGCCAAAGTAAGCCAAAGGTAGAAAGTTAAGGGATTACCAAAGTTGTTAAAATTAATCCTGAGCAGGACATGAAAGCATGTACCAAATTAAATGACAATCCATTCAACAGTTGTTGAGATATTTCACTAAAAAACACATATGTGCACCTCATGTTGGCCCTAGAGGAAAAGATAAGGGGTCACCAAAATCAGCAGGGGTTTATCCACTGGGTACCATGAATATATATTAAAAAAAAGTGTCAATCTCTCTGTTATATGTTGAGACACTTCACAGGATAAGTGAGAATTTTGACCTGCTGGTGATGCTCCATAAAAAGCGAGGCGACTGAAAGAGTCTTAAGGATGCATACTTTGGGTACAAAGAATTTCACTACCAAATTTTATCATAATTCATTGCATAGTTTTTGAGCTATTGCGCTAAAAAAACTAAAATGTCAACCTTATGGTGGCATTAGAGGAAAAGTCAGGGGATAGCCAGATTCACAAGGTGTTATCCTCTGGAGACCATCAATGTCAGTACAAAATTATATGGCAGTAAATCTTATAATTGTTGAGACATTTCAGTCTGAACCAAAGTGGTGGACCAACCAACAGATTAACCGACACTGCGACAGAAAATGGCTGACATGAAGACAATGCCAGAATAAAAAACTAAGAGAAGTGGCATTTAAGTATGATTATCAGGCTACTTGGATCACAAACTTTAAGCTATACTTCACTTTCTGAACCTGTGTGTGTGTGTGTGTCATTGTCATGTGTGGCTCTCCTGTTTTTGTTTCTCTTCCACACAGTGGCACCAGAAAAAATCATGATGACAGCGAAGAGCTGCCTTGATGTAGAGCTGATACAACATCAGTCTGCACAGCTGTCAACGGCTTTTAGCTCTGAGTCGTCTTTATGAGTGGATGAGCAATGTGTCACCACCTACAGTTCATGCATTCACACATGGCAGACAAGATAAGGTCACACAGAAACAAGAGCAAAATCACAATAGCTGTGATCATGTACACACATGCATCCACGCGTGGCCTCTTTTTGACAACTGGCAAAAACAGTTAAGTCTGTAAATCCATTTGGAAGTTTTATGCCTTCATACAATAGGCCACTGTCGATGCAACCCCTCCCCTTACCTATCTAGCCAATAATTCAATTAATCAAGCAATCATTTATTTGTCACATGTAATTATACAAAGTACACCTCCAGTGAAATGTGATCCCATCAGCTCCTGAAACTTTTTGCATCTTCTTACATTGTTGACTGCTGCTTTGTACTTGTCCATGTTTCCAGATGGTTCTGGTAACCCATGGTTTCTGGTTGTGGAATGATTTAACTGTCCAGACATTCTGACCTCGATGGCCGTATGGTTGCTCCACCCGAACAAGGGCAGCGACTTCGCTCTGCAGCCAGCTCTGCATGGTGCACAGCAGTGATACACAGCAGGACCAGGACATTTCCACCAACACACCAGTCATCTTAAAGCACACGCCTCCCCCTGCTCTGCTCGACCAGATCAGCATATAGAAGAAGAGCCTTTTGGTTGAATAACAATGTCCAGGATTTAGCCAAAGCTTCAGTGAATCGAAGGATATTGCAGTTCTTGATGTTTCTTTGGAAAATGAGGCAGGCATGCAGGTCATCCAGTTTTTTATCCAATACCTGTGCAGTGGTTAGCAGGATGCTGGTTCAGCAGGTGCCCATTTTCCTCAATCTTTCCTCAATGTTTACATTTCAAAACCTTGATCTAGATAGGTAGCAACTAGCTAGCAGAAGTTAACAGTAGGAGAATTTACAGACTGATGACTTGATTTCCTCATCCCGATGAGTAACTTGCACCCACCTGCCACCAACATCTAAAGCTAAACACAAAAAGCACCACCAAAACTTGCAAAATAGGAGCCTAAATTAAGCACAAATTTAGCGGAGCTGACAGAGAGGCAACTGGAAGTGTCAGCACCTACATCATTTGGCATTAACACCAACACAAACCTTCATACACAGGTGACATCAATGCCAAACTTCAGCCTTCTGTAAGGCAAAAACTGCTCCCAAAGGGTCAGGAAATTTCTGTCGACCAACCAACTGACAGCATGAGCAATAGAGAGGCGAAGTTTAAATTATTATACCAGCTAGGTAAATGGGTAACAAAACTATGTTCAAGGTACAAATGTAATGTTATCTTACCTGCTGAGTTTTATCCAGCAGCTTCTGTTTTTTTAATCAGCAAACACATAGGCATCATAGCGTAAAAAGGCATGGCATCACACAACTTGTGTAGTTGTTCTAATTATGCATTTTCAGTCTTACACATAAACATTTTTACAAGAAACTGTGAATTTCTTGACTTGCAAAATTATCTTTTAAACTGACAAACATATGTGTGACTCACAGCACATAAAAAACAATGATTTGTCTCTCTATACAGACTACCATGCATTTTTTTCCAAAATAAGATCAGATGGGGAGGGACTTCCCCTCTCTGTAGAGCTGCTAGTCACAGCCAAAGATACAAAGACTGTTGTACACACACACACATAACCACCCACATACACAGAGACACCCATACCAAGTTTTAATGACTGTGTGGGCAACAAAATGTGTCCTCAGTCTGGACACATCAACCAGTCGGCCAGTTAAACCCAGCAGCCGTAATGATCTGATTGTTTTTGTTTTGTGACGCAGGAGACGGACAGACTTCCTGACACAGCCAGCCTACGTCTTATCAGATCCGGACACATCATCGTAAGGGGCTACAGTGAGAAATACACTTCAAGGGAAACTAAGATGAAGAAAAATGATGGTGATGATGAGGAGTAGCAGAGGGAAATTACTCAACAAGCCTGTTTCTACCATTGCATCTGCACAAATGATTTCTTTGGAGTAACTAGACTGCTGTACAGATCCTTCAAAGCAGGTCTGAGCACTTCAGTCATTAATGTAAGAACTGTAATTGTCTCACTATTAAAATGCATCCTCCTCAGCTTGGGATTTGTCAGTAAAAACATACGAACCTCAACAGCAAAGTGTGTCTGACTTGGAAATATCATCATCAATAAACTTGTCAAACCAGTATCATAATAAACACACACTGTAGATAATCACAGCATAAAACAGATTCAACCTGCTCAAGCACCATGTGCGTTTTTCATGACCTGATTGGTTTGGAGAGTGTAAAGTGACAAATGTGGCCATTACTGAGGATCTAATGCGGTTTCATTACATCCACTCCCCTCCCGATGTGAAACTCATTCATGGTCAGCTCTGTGGTTTGCAGTCTGTTACACACACAATTTAGTCAATTTAGAACAAGCTCTCTGGGAATACAAGCTTCCTCTCCTTCATCACAGAAACATGCCCTGGGTGTCGGTCCAGATTGTTCAAATGCTGTGACAGGAAGGCAGAAAGGGCACTGAAGCCACAAACAGTTTACTCCTGAAATGCTGTTTGTTGTGGTAAATGTGGTTTAAGGACAAGCCGGAAGCAGCAGTACAGCCTTACCTGTTGGAGAAGACTTTGCTGTAATTGTACACTTGGATCTCCAGCATCTCGTTTCCATCCAGCCTGCTGGCGATGGGCCATCGAAATAGCTGGGGAAACAGACAGAATATGACAGGTTTAGAAGGTAGTAGGGCTGCAACTAAAGGTTATAGAAATTGTTTTGATTACTAACACTAATGGCTAATGGTGCTGTAGTAATGGAGCTGTATGTGCTGGGAAACCCCTAATGGATAAACAAACTGTGTGTAAAGCCTAATGGCTATGGTGTTCGAAAAGGGAAGAAGAATAAAAGGAACCTAAGAAGTGGAGGATGATGAAGAGGAAAAGGAGGAAAAGGAGGAAGTCAAATAACAAACCCATGAGGATCCATCCGCAGAACTTTGTGGGCCAAAAATATCATCAATCTGTGAAATATCTTTGAAATCGTGTTTCCAACCCACACAGCAAAATGTCTGAGGAGGCATCGGCATGTTTAATCTGCACCACCTGGGACTTGAACTCACAGCCTTAAGACACCAATGGTAAGTTGTTATCAAGTTGTGCTACCTCACCAGTGTCGAATTTAGAGGTGACTTCACACTATAATACAGCCAACCACCAGGGTGTAGCATTACAGGTGTACATGTATTTACAGGTAGATTTCAAACTAGTGTCAAAGATTCAGTTATCAAGACAAAAGTCTGAGAATTTGAAAACGTTATATAGACAACATAGAAAACATCTGGATAGTCTTTTTTACAAAGACTGATCGATCCATAGGTGAAAAAATGATGCTTAAACATGCTCTTTTTCCATTGATTGCTATAGGCTACATGATGGCAGAATTCAAAATGCTATCAAAAATTCTGGTTTTGCTATACAATTCTGAAATCTACCCCGACGGCAAAATATTGTCTTTTTTTTTTTTTATGAATATTGAAGTTTTTAGTGAGAATTTGCAGTAGCTGTTTACAGTGACACATTTTGTTGCACTGTAGGCTCAATTTTTGATCATTCAAAAATCTGTGTGATGAGTTTGTTTAGGAGAGTCTGAAGATGGCGTATAGCAAGTTTGGTGTATATTAAGAAAAATATGTGGGTGGAGATAGGTTTAATTATTTTTACAGTTTTTGATAAAAACACAGCGACAGACTTCATAATTTGTAATAGGTTGGATTTTACAAAAGTGTCTTCACAACTGCGCCTATAGTTTAGTGAAAGATGTGAAGCCAGTTGCCATTTGTTTTGAATTTTTGAACTTTAAACAGTCGCTGCAGCACCACCATCAGGACTACTGGCCCAAAATTCCCTTTGAGGAAGGTTAGCATGGGACTGGACCTATGTGCCAAGTTTGGTTTATTTTCTTGCATGGGAAGTTAGATTTCCTCTGAAGGAGAAAGAAGAGACAACGGAGACGGCAAGGCGAAGGACAAGAAGAATACTAGTAAATACAAGACGGACCAGCAGAGAGCTGCCCAGCTGTGTCACAATGGCAAAGTTCTCCAATGGTGCCAGAGCTGGGGCCTGTATCACAAAGCGAGATCAACCTTTCCTAGGTTACTCAGACCTATCCTGGGTTGACTAACCCTAACAATGGCAATCAGGATAATCAGTATCAGGACACTGGATATCAACTCAGTAACTCAGCCCAGGGTTGCTTTATCAAGAGCCGTGAACGTGCACACAGCGGACCAATCACAATCATGAGAAAAGCACAGCGTCACTGAGCGTCACTCAACGTCACTGAGCATCCTCACAGAGCGCCGTATGTGAGGAAAAAGAAAGTATTTCTCGTGAGGATCAGAGATTAATTCTACTAAAATATGAGGAGGAGAAAAGCAACATTACAGAAAAGGCAAACACTGTGGCAGCTGCAGGAGGAGGAAACATGCGTGGCAACGCATAACGGAATGAATAATGTTTAGTTTTAGTTTAGATTAGTTTATTTGCACATAATGTTAAAAACAGACAGTATAACATTTACAAGATTAAAAAAAGAAAAGTGCCGTAGAGGTTAGAAGCCACTAAAAGCTTATCAAAGAAATCCCCCGTCAAAACATCATTGAAATCACATAATAGAGAAGAAAAAAAAAAACGGGTGAGGAAAGAAGAAATAGAGGAGGAGAGAGGGAAAAATCAAGACAAAACAAGGTAGCAAATAAAATTATGTGTAGGTTAAATTACTCATCACTGGTTCAAGTAGCTACAGTACCTGTACCTGTACATCTGACACTGATCACACCCTTGAATCCCATGAAATCAATATTGTGTAGATGAATTGCGTGTATTACAATTATCGTCTAACATCACTGCGTCTGATAAATTGGTCTTCTTTGTCATAACGTTATATATGCTACAATAAAGCTTAGGGATGCACCAAATATTCGGTAACCAAATATATTCGGCCAAATATTGCAAAAAAAACACACATTCGGTATTCAGTGGAATAAGTGAAAAACAAGGCCGAATAATAACGGAATGATAACGCAATCAAACAGCGTGCGGTGACGGACGGAGTAAAATGTTGGCAGTGTGGCAATATTTTACTACCTCCATCGCCGCACTCGCATTTGCGACTAAAATAGTTTTGTGTGAGCAAAAAAAATCATTCAGCACGCTGTGTGAGTACAGATTTCAACCAGCAGCAGAAACAAAACGGCGAATCCCGCCGGTTGTGGGTTGAACGGGGGTCACAGACACAGACAGGAATGTATTCCTGTCAAATACGGCACCCATAGGCTTACCGGCGACGGAGAAGTCCGGCTCCAATAATGTCCTCTTCTTGGCGTCATGACTGCCCAGTAGTACCTGGACAGGCGAGCCGTGGCGGCACACAGGTATGTGACGTGTCAGAGGAGAAACGAGCCGTTCACATTTCTCTCTTTGTGGCAAGTAACGGTCCACAAACCTCACCGCACTTTAGGGACTGTTCTTTACTTATGAAGGGACTGTTCTTTACTTGTCAGGGGAGGAGGGTGGCTGGTTGATTTTTATTTTATTAATTTATTTTATTTTGATCCCCCCTATGTTAATCACTTACTGATGCTGTTTTTGAAGTATGAATAAGTCAATAAGTAATTTATTCCATTGAAATATCATTGATGTATTATAGAAAAGAGATTTATCTTTTTATAAATGACAAAAGGCACATCTGCCTCATTTTCGCTGTGGTATCGTGATACTACTCAGAACCGTGATACTTTCACTGGTACCGTGGGTCCCAATTTTGGTACCGTGGAGGGAGTTCATCTGCAAAAACTAATGAAAAACTAAACAACAGTATTCGGTATTTGGCCAAGCGTTTGATTTTATTCGGCTTCGGCTTCGGCCACAAATTTTCATTTTGGTGCATCCCTAATAAAGCTTAAAGCTGACGCCACAATTAAATCAATCAACACCAAATTGATAGTCTGAACAAAATCATCCTGATATTGAGCTGTGTAAGACATTAACAGCTGCGCAAAAATATACCTAGTCTCCCTCTTTAAAAAACAAAAAGGAAAATCCCTCAAACACCATTAAGTGTAGACATGATAGGCTACTTTCAACATTTCCAGCAGCAAAGCTGTCAATTAAGCCCATTATCTTTAACAGGGATCATTTCCACCAACAAAAAAAATGTTGGCACTAATTAATGGTGCTATTAAGTGTCCACAAATGATCAGTTTCTTTCTTATGAAGGGGTGGGATGAAATTTTGACTTCTTTCCACTCCTTTTTGAACAATCTTTTCATTGCCTGTTGTTGTTGCTTTCTTTTCTTTTTTAATGTTCAAAATAAACTTTCAAATCAAAATCAATCAAGTTAATTAAACTTCCCGTCATGACTGGGCTGCATTTCTGTCAGCAGAGTCATTTTTTTCCAAACAGCTTATTGGCCAGTGGGTGGTGCATTTTATAGGATCAGATTCAACCCTGAACTTACCCTGCTCCGGAGCAGGATAGCCGTTCAGAGTTAGTTAGCATGGTCATCTATCCCGATAAGAACTAAACTGGCTTTGTGAGACCGAAAACCCAGGGTTAACCCTGAAGTTACCTCGCTAAAACATTAATCCTGCTTCATGATACAGGCCCCTGCTATCATTATGCAGGGATGTGGCCATTTGTAGCATCAACCACTAATGAATTGTTTATGCATCTGGCTCCAAACACGTACGTGAAGATGGAGTGAAACATGACTTTAATCTATATCATAACCTCAGTCTGAACTTGAGTTTCTAATTAACAGTTCCAATGTGATGTTCTAAATGAAGATTTACATCCAACTAAATGCTCAGATATTCATATGCATCGACAAACTCATAACCCACACCTTCAGGAGTGTTTACAGTCTATAAAACGAATGAAATTAGTGTGAAAATGCTTTTCCAATGCAATCAGTAGGCTTCCAAAAATCTCAATTTACTGCTCAATATGGAGTAAACTACTTTGTGTCCAATATATAGTGTGAAGTGAATGAGTAAACGAGGGAGTCAGACAGCCTCAGACTGCTTTAAGTAAATCAGAGTCCACAAACAGAAGGCCTTATGTCAGCATACATTATGTTCCTCTGAAGTGTTTGAGATCCCTACATGCTGTCATGGAGGGAATAAAACATCACAATATTTTATTTATCACCATAAACATCTCCAGGTTCTATAGCACCGACTGCGAATATCGATTAGCTATTTAGCCATAAGGTAAAACAAGAAAAAGCAGGAGCCAAGCAAAACTGTATGGTAAGCAATTCCTGAAAATGTCTTGGGTATCCTTGAGAAAAAAGTCGAGGTTGTGAGATGTGATAAAGCTTTGAAGCATAACCCTATTTTGGTATTTTCGCTTTAATTAGCTGTGAAATTCTAGTTTAAAGAGATTTCAGGTTGCTCTTTCATGTAGCTCAGACAGGAAAAGGAAAAAAGTAACCACATCTTTGTTTTAAATCTTTCTCACCGCAATTCTCCTCAGTGATGTCTTTACTAATTGGCTTTGTCAGGCTGATCAGACTCTCACTATGGTGATTTCATTGTATTTTCACTCCAGTAGACACACAGTACATCGCTCTTGAAGTAACGTATGAATTACATGAGTCCTGAGTCCGTTTATTAGCAGAGTTAGTTTGTCAGCAGAACAGTCAAAGAGGGAGATGAGTTGTAATCACTTCACTTAAATCAAGTACAGTCACAGTTATTAAATAATTTATAAAAAGTACTTCATTAAGGATGAAACACACACTACTTAAAAGGTAATAGGAAAGGCCATAAAACAAGGTAATAGAGTCATTAATAGATATTAGATGACATAGGTTTAGACAGCCTGAAGCCATCACACAGGTTCTTCCAAAGTAAAGTGGATCCTGTGGGAATGAACGGTCTGTGATATATATCTCGGTACCCATCAAACCCATCCAAGCCTCGACAGTGATGTGTAAAATCTTCAAATGAATTGTAAATCTAATCAAGCCAAACTGTTCTTGTACATTCTTGTAACTGTATTGTCTAATAATGGCAGTGGTGACTTTGTTGGAATCATCAGTAGATATTTATTGTATAGTAGAGTTTAAAAACAGTACAAATCAGATATGCGTATATGTATGAAAAAATAAATAAATAAATTACAATGGAAAATGCTTAAAGTGATCATGTTTGTTTGGGTCAAATTGATCAGTACAAGCAGACGACAATTGTAACTTTTTTCTTTTTTTTTTTTATTTCTTATGCAAATTGATGTGTATATTTAGTGTCGCTGCTTTATCCCACTGGCTATGTTTTTGAGAGAAAATGACTTTCTCCCTGTCATGATTTAAATGTGCACTCAGTACCAGCCTCAGGTAACCAGCTGGAAGCTGAGAGGTTAATGCAAGACAAAGTATGATGGGACTGAAGTAAAAAAATAAATAAATAAATAAAAAAAAAAATAGAATCAGTAATATTTTTCTTTCCCCCATAACCATGATCACTAAGCTGTTAAGAATATACAAAAGTTTCTTACAGTTGTACAGTTGAGCTGTTTTTTAATCATTGAACAAAAAAAAAATATAAATAATACATAATGCAGGGTTTTTCACACATCTATTTATTTGTGTCAGCCCGCAACCATAACAACATCTGCCACAATGTATTGATTTTGTATTTTTGGAACTGGACAAAAAAAAAAGAAGTTATGAAGAGTCCACCTGCAATGTGTTCAATTTAGAGAGGGGAGACAGTGATTCAAAGGGACACAACAGGAAGTTATTCCTCTCCTTGCTACTGTCACATATAGATTAAAATCTAATACTATAGGATACTAATAATATATTATCTGTGTTGCATTGTTTCTGTTTTGTTGGGACTTACTGAAATTTGTTGTTGTTGCATCCGTGTGATTATTTTTGGATCAAAATAAAAAGTACTTTCAGTTTTTCTGGAAATGTTTCACAGATGTTTCCAGCATCCCTCTTTAACTTCTAATCAAACCTCAAATTAGAACGGAAATATCCCCAGAACTCCTTTCAGGTCTGTTGCTACTGGCTTTACATTGACAGAGCATTATTCATTCACCATGAATCACTTTAATTAATATGGATATTTTAAAAGGAGTGCCTTTAGAATATTATTTAAATATAGAAATATCAAGTGGGTAATGTCTATGACATAAGTACATTATGATTGGTGTGCTAAAAGCATCTAAGCAATTCTGATTCACCAGTTCCATTACAGGCATTAACATGCACAGCAGTAAAGTCTGCCATAAAGCTGTGATGTATTACTCGGCCCTTCTGTGTTGATTACTATGACAAGGCAGCAAAATTAATTAAAGAACAAAAACATTAATCCGCAAGTTTAGAAACATGATGACTAAATGTGTTGACTGACGTTCAGTAAATCACCTCTGAGCCTTCTCCTCTGTACTATAATATCTTGGGAAAGAGGGCAGAGGGGGTTTCACAGGTGATTTAAAACTCATTCACCCCCTGCTGATGTTGGCCTCTCACTCATGAAAACACTGCGGGCTGTCAGGCAAGCGATCCATCAGGATTGTCCCATTACCAAATCCTGGGGTTCCCACCTGCTACTGGTAGACCTGCCTTCAAAGATCTACTGTATGGATGTGTGTGTGTGTGTTTGAATGTGTGCATCTGCATTAATGCCACTCTAAGTGCGATCCTCTTTTCTTTATACAGATGCATACATGTAGAATAACACATATGTTGGTCAATGGCAACCCTACAATAGTATGTGCACTGCATTAAACCATCACTCTGCATTCTGCCCTGAGGCCCTGCAGTCTGTGCTCTCTCTTCCCGGACCTCAGCCAGGCATGACCAGTACTGCTGCCTCTTTCTTAGCTGCGTTTCACTGGCAACAATCAGCCTGCAGACACCCTCAGAGTGATGGTCGTTGGCTGAGATTATGGCTAACGGAGTCGTGCCACATCTCATTTACAACTAAATCTCCTCCAGTGTGTTTGCACAGCCGAGAGAAAGGGGGGAGAGAAAAGGAGTCCCAGCATGGTGTTAATGTTGCACGGATGACAGCGCACACTGGTAATGGAGGGAACGATGTCTAATATACACATACCGGAGCACACTGTAGCTAAAATGACACATACACACAACTGCAAACCTGATTATGTTTTCTTCATCCAACACTGGGGACTCTAGGCAACCACATTAATTTCTCCAGAGGAGGAAAACCACTCATTTTAATCTGTGATTGCACAGACAATACACATGCACATGTGTTGGTGCAGGTTCTCATTCCACCTTTTTTCTTTTCTACACACACAAACACAGATGTACCAACCAAGCTTCCACTCACAGCCATGTCATCTCCATTATGCCTGTCTTCATTCTCTGCTGTCCAAGACTACTTATCTCTGGAGTCCACATTCTCCACACACATGCATGAATCCTCAACATGAAGGAGTAAGCTGTTTATGTTGCCTAATGCCTTCACAGCCACCATGACGAGCAGAAGTGCTTACAGTGGTTTGAATACCCACACATGGTCGATGAATAAAATGAGAGCAGAGAATTTATTAAGCGAGAAAGTGGAAAGAGTTAAGCATGCTTCGGCTGTAAACAAGTTTTTAACAATCAAATGGAATTTGGCTACAGGGTAACAAAAATCAAAACACAATACTCTTGCAGTATTGACTCCTGCATTTTTGAAAAAGGTGCAATTTTTCTCAGAAGAAAGCAATTTCAGATAGTGCTATGCAACATTAAGCTCCAAAATATTCACATTTGTCAAGCTAAGCAGTTTGCCGATAAACTTATTTTTCTGACTTTCTAAAAAAAAGGAGGTATTTAAAAGCAAAGTTTAAAAATTTAAAGGCTCATACTCCTACTTTTCATCTCTATTTTCCCCAGGTAGAGACACACACACTCACCCCAAATGTCCTTTACCCGGATGTATTCATTTATTTAACAGCCACAATAGACATGAATAAATGAAATGATGATGTGATGTCGTGATTCAGCCCAATGTTTAATTTTAATCTGCCATCCCTGAGCAACATTGCCATGTTACATCTGCCTGCTGGATGGATGCACGCACTTGAATAAAACGCACTAGATGAAATTTATGGACAGTCATTAGGTTTGATTCAGCATTGCCATGGTTACCCCGATAAAACCTTAATGGGATCGCTGTATTTCCTGTCAGCTGAGACAATTCCTGTTCTTAACAGGCTGTAAGGCTGCTGGTGACAAATGATAACAACTTTTTTTAGGTGGACCAATAAAGATCCCAGAGATGTTGGACAATTTTAAGAGTGTGCTGTGACCTTTAGGCTACAGATTAAAGTGATATTAAAATATATATTAAAATGGTACAAATATGATGAAGTCAATAATTTCTGCAGTCGAGTATTAAGGCCCAGACACACCAAATCGACATCAAAGAACTAATGACAACAAGGGCCAACAGTAGCGTCACCTCAAGTCGCTTATGACTCAGCCAAAAACTTGGACTTGAATACACTGCAAAGACTACAACCAGTAGTCAACTAGCATGTATCTGCCTGCTTGACAGCAAATAACTCTCCATACTAGCAGGTGACAGTAGTGCTAGTATTCGTCATTCAAAAAGGGAAACCAGAAGACTGACAGATGGATTCAAGAAGCTAGTTAGCCATCTAGCATGACCTGGCCCTTGATGGATGGATGGATGGATGGATCTGCACAAAACTGCCAATCAGAGGGAACCTTTGGCCGGCAAGGCCCAACGAGGGCTAATGGTGCACTACACAGCACATGAACTAGGGTGACAGATGCTCACCAACGGCACGACATTGACCAATGGCTGACTGTTGACTTGGTGCATCAATGCACTTAAGGAACCAAGTCTTTGGACATCCCTCTTTTCTTTCTAAACTATCCCATTTCTTGTGACTTACATAAGTTAAATGTTTCTTAGATTATAAAGAGTGTCTTTTTATTCATAAAGAAAAACTATACAGGAACGAGAAACAACGCTCTCAGAGGAATATTTCACTCACAAAATGACTGTTTGTTTAACAGTTACTCACCCTGTATTATGCTTAATTCATGAAGTAAACTTTGTTTTTCTCACATGCCTCCACGGTGAACGAAGAGCCCAAAACGCATGTGTTTGAACTCTACTTGTGCATTTCACTGAGAAGAAATAAAACGCGGTCACTTGCCCAGACACTACTCATATGCGGAAGTGTTTTAAATAGAAAGGTTTTAACGAAAACGCACATTTTTGTGAAGCACTGAGCACATAGATTGGATTATACTGCACAAGCTGTGTGAGAGTTTGTAAACTGTTGGGCTGCCACTAGAAAGTCAAAGTTTCTAATCACTGGATTTCCGATTCATCATTAGCATAGTCAGCATGCATTAGCTCAGAGGGCCGACTGGGCTTGTTAATTTATTACATGAACATCGCTGTCACCCTGAACATCACACTGAACCCTGTTCAAATTCTCAACCTCTACATGAAAAAAAAAAGAAACTTAAAGTCAAATGTTCATAGTCCAGTTCAACTGACATAATTCTGAGTCGGGTACAACCCTAGTAAACTCATATTTTGATACAGTTTTGCTATTGTTAAACACACCCCCCTTTTGAATTTCTTTTTCGGTTTTTGGATTCTTCGTCCACAGTGGAGGTGTGAGAAAATCAGAAATTTCTTAAAAATAACATAACACAGGGTGAGTAACTGATAAACAAATGACAATTTTGTGTGTGGAGTATTCCTCTAAGACCATCATTCATGTATCCTCTTCGCTCTTTGTGAATCCTCTGCATTGATGTAACTGGACATTATTCATACAGTATGTAAAACACTTTTCAAGTAGCAAATGGGAAACTTTCTTTAAACTCAAAAACTCGTTAATGCAACAGCAAACATGTGTTTGTGTGTGTGTGTGCGTGTGTGTGCGCGCACTTTTAATCAGTGACATATTTTCATAAGCACATGACAAAATGCTGTATATTACAGCTTTGAGGACTGCTTTTGTTTGCCTGCTAACCACACCAGCTCCTAGACTTAGAGTCCCCTGCTTTTGTTAACACACTGAGCCAGTACATTTCCCCAGGTGGATTTTGGTCTGACTGCAGCTTTATGGTGGGAAACACTGTGCTTCTATAATTATCATTAGTAAAAATCGGAGCAGAGGTCTAATCAGCCCGCAAAATAAATGAAAACACCGGTGAGGGTGTGCAAAGCTTTAAATAAAAATCACAAATCTGATTTCTACGGTGTTCTTGTTTTGGTTTGTAAAGATTTGAAGCTGTCAAGTAGTCACTGTGCCTCGAACACTGACTGACGTAAAACTGCTGCAATGCGCCTACTCTAACATTCAGTCTGACTCACTTTATCAAAATGTATCACACATTATATGGATAAAGAATAGTGCAATTGTAATCTGAAAAGCAATCACCACTGCACTAATATAAAAACAACACCACTGGTCTTATTTTAGATTCTCCTCTCTACTCTATTTTTTGAGCCTGTCTGAAGAACACATATTAATATCTCCAGCTACCCCCTCTAACCCTCTGCACTGTACACAGCCTAATTGACGAAGTGAGGCCTCTCATTAAAAGTGACAGGTATGATCTCACTAACCGGAGGCCTTGAGGCCACAGTGGCCAATCAGAGGGGCTAAATGCTCAACTGAAGAGCTGCTATTACTGCTGTGATCCCACTCTGGAGCATTGTGGCGAGCAGATATATGACCGGGCCGTCCTCAGTTCCCCCTGCTCACCATCCTTTGATATCTCACGACTGTTACCATGGACACAAAGGATGAAAACACCTTCATGATTAATTATGAACAATATGCTCTATCTTTCATATTCACTCACAACAAGGGTTGGGGGAAGTGTTAGATGTTACAGTGAGAGCATTCTTTATGCAGGGTGTAGTCTTTTATGTTGGGTTTACAGCCTTGTTGTGATCATATGATGATTCAGTCCTCTGCCCTTGGATTCTGCAGGCTTACATGCATTCTTACTGGATAAAAGAGATGAGGCCAGACTGCTGAAATAGGCAGTATACACCATCCTCTCATTACAGCAGGCTTTACCAGCCAGCTCCATATAGGCTGTTTAATATTTAGGATGGTGAGAAGGAGTTTTCTCTGTATTCTGGGGATTTGCTGTAATGTACAGTACAGGCCAAAAGTTTGGACACACCTTCTCATTCAATGCGTTTTCTTTATTTTCATGACTATTTACATTGTAGATTCTCAATGAAGGCATCAAAACTATGAATGAACACATGTGGAGTTATGTACTTAACAAAAAAGGTGAAATAACTGAAAACATGTTTTATATTCTAGTTTCTTCAAAATAGCCACCCTTTGCTCTGATTACTGCTTTGCACACTCTTGGCATTCTCTCCATGAGCTTCAAGAGGTAGTCACCTGAAATGGTTTTCCAACAGTCTTGAAGGAGTTCCCAGAGGTGTTTAGCACTTGTTGGCCCCTTTGCCTTCACTCTGCGGTCCAGCTCACCCCAAACCATCTCGATTGGGTTCAGGTCCGGTGACTGTGGAGGCCAGGTCATCTGCCGCAGCACTCCATCACTCTCCTTCTTGGTCAAATAGCCCTTACACAGCCTGGAGGTGTGTTTGGGGTCATTGTCCTGTTGAAAAATAAATGATCGTCCAACTAAACGCAAACCGGATAGGATGGCATGTCGCTGCAGGATGCTGTGGTAGCCATGCTGGTTCAGTGTGCCTTCAATTTTGAATAAATCCCCAACAGTGTCACCAGCAAAACACCCCCACACCATCACACCTCCTCCTCCATGCTTCACAGTGGGAACCAGGCATGTGGAATCCATCCGTTCACCTTTTCTGCCTCACAAAGACACGGCGGTTGGAACCAAAGATCTCAAATTTGGACTCATCAGACCAAAGCACAGATTTCCACTGGTCTAATGTCCATTCCTTGTGTTTCTTGGCCCAAACAAATCTCTTCTGCTTGTTGCCTCTCCTTAGCAGTGGTTTCCTAGCAGCTATTTGACCATGAAGGCCTGATTCGCAGTCTCCTCTTAACAGTTGTTCTAGAGATGGGTCTGCTGCTAGAACTCTGTGTGGCATTCATCTGCTCTCTGATCTGAGCTGCTGTTAACTTGCGATTTCTGAGGCTGGTGACTCGGATGAACTTATCCTCAGAAGCAGAGGTGACTCTTGGTCTTCCTTTCCTGGGTCGGTCCTCATGTGTGCCAGTTTCCTTGTAGCGCTTGATGGTTTTTGCGACTCCACTTGGGGACACATTTAAAGTTTTTGCAATTTTCCGGACTGACTGACCTTCATTTCTTAAAGTAATGATGGCCACTCATTTTTCTTTAGTTAGCTGATTGGTTCTTGCCATAATATGAATTTTAACAGTTGTCCAATAGGGCTGTCGGCTGTGTATTAACCTGAAACTCCACTAATTAACCCTGATAAGGCACACCTGTGAAGTGGAAACCATTTCAGGTGACTACCTCTTGAAGCTCATCGAGAGAATGCCAAGAGTGTGCAAAGCAGTAATCAGAGCAAAGGGTGGCTGTTTTGAAGAAACTAGAATATAAAACATGTTTTCAGTTATTTCACCTTTTTTTGTTAAGTACATAACTCCACATGTGTTCATTCATAGTTTTGATGCCTTCAGTGAGAATCTACAATGTAAATAGTCATGAAAATAAAGAAAACGCATTGAATGAGAAGGTGTGTCCAAACTTTTGGCCTGTACTGTATGTACAAGTAGGGCTGCCCCCTAATAGTCGATCAAACATTAGTCGACCATAAAAGGTCATTAGTCGGCAAGTCCTCATTGGTGGCTTAGTCATAGAAAAATAAATAAATTAAAAAGAAAAACTCTATCAGGAGCTGCGCACTGTCAAAATAAATCAAAACCTATATGACCAGAAAATGTGGGTCATGTTACAAACCTATCACAGCTGACAGGTACCAGGTACCCAGAGCTTCATATCTGTTCCATGGACGATAGGCCTACACACTTATAAACAGCGCCTGGAAGAAGATCAGCTCTGCACTCAGGATTTCAGGTAAACAGGCTATACAATGCTTCTTAAGTTTGCTTAGCAACCTCAGACACAACTTGCTGGTGCGCTCTTGAAAGCTGCAACAAAAAAGGCACAACAGTAGCACTCAGCGCCCGACCTCCCGTTTTCCAGGCAGGTAAAGACGTTGCATGTGCAGCCCCAAATTTTACAGGGTTGGTATCTGTGGTTATTACACAGGCTAGTGTATAGCATGTCGGGCAGGAAATCCAAAGTGTGGGATCATTTTGAGGAGGTGAAGGACAAACCCAAGGTGATATGTAAACTCATCTTCATTCGTTGACTACAAACATGATGGATCATCTGAAACATGGAAGTAGCTACATGCCCATTAGCATGCCTATACTATTCTTTCTCAGACCTCGAACTCAATCCATTGTGCTGCCCCACCAAAAATATATAAACTAATGATCACATTAATATCATAAACAGGTGGGCGACTAGTCCACTAATGGCTCTAAATGATGACTATTGGTGGACTAGGAAAATTCTTAGTCGGAGGCAGCCCTAGATACAAGAGAGTCCACCAGTGCAACAGTAGCTTCACTTCACCTACATACAGTAACCTTATATTTATATTTAATTTAAAGTACATAACATCACTTGGTTCTAAATCATTAGATATCGTACGAGGAGTTGTATGTGCGTTTTCGTAAGATATTATTCGAACCGCTGTATGAGGATAAGTTGCTATAGTTATACTTACAGAGCTATAGTTACTAGTTAGTTTCCAGGTTCAAATTTTACAAACATACAATCAGTTCAAAAACTAGGATGCACTATTATAGATTAAACTACCCAGCAATACACAGTAGTTAAAATGAGCTCGAACTCAACCCAGCTACAACTTTAAAATTCTATTCTTTGTGGTCGTTTTTTCATCTCTGTAGTCTTTTTAGTCCGTTCATAAAGAATTCATATCTATCAATCACTTGAGAATAAAAGACTCTTCAAACATAACTTTATGCATCGGGGTGGTCCAACTCTGGAGGTCATATTTCAGCTGATACAGTACTTTGCTGACCACTTCTACAAAGAAGAGGAGCAGCCGTTGCCTCTGGGCTTTAGACGCAAGCTGGAATATTGTTGGGGCCTAACGTAGTTTATGGACTTCACCAGTTTTCAAGATTCAGGGTTGCTCGAGGGAGGTGCTTTCCCATTCTTCTGAGCTCCTGAGTATACTGAATAAATGATGATCAGAGCATAGAATATTTTCTTTGCCCGCTTACAGTTGTCTGCTGAAATCTGAGCAACCAACATTGGCACTGGAGAATAAACAGTTGGCATATTTACTGTATAGAAATCAATGTTACGACTCATTGATTTCAGGTTTACGCATTAGTGTTGTGGTTTCAGAATGGCAAAACAGCAGACAAGTGTTGGGGTGTTTTTTATACTGTAGCATTTCCACTTTTACTTGAGTGAAGGATCTGAGTACTGCAACACATACTGGATGTGTTATCTGTTTGACAGGCTAGATGAAACAGAATCTCTGATAAGCTGGTTCTGCTGAGAAACCCGATCTTGTCCAATTCACTGACATGCCCACTTTATCCAACCCACCACCGCCACCCCTACCCAGTCTCAATTTACTTTTTCCAATTGGACTGTCCGCCCCTGTTTTCATTTCCATCACCGCTCTGTTTCTCGGGTGTCAGTTTATCTGCATGCTCCAGTGTTTCTGAATTCATCTCAGTCTCATTTACACTATGTGTCAAATAAAACGCCATGGGTGCCGACATATTGACATCAATCCAGTCAGAATTTTTCCTCATCCAGAATGTATAATTTGAACATTTGTAGCAGCTACAAGCCCTGACTGTTGGTTTTGTTTGCCATTTTATTAATCTTCACTATGCAAGACTAACCATTTATAACACCAGCCTTTCACAATGTTTGGACATGTTCCACTCCAAACTACGACATAAAGTTTAATCCATAAAAAAAGTGAGTGTTACTTTTATATAAGAACGGGGGCAGTTACATCACATGATAGCTATCTCAATTTCGAATTAAGCTCTTCTTCCTGTTGTGCAATAGAGAAGCAGTGTGGACAGGTAGAAGACTTTTTATCAAGTTAATCCAATGAAATCTCATTTTGTTTCAGGCTGGACTCTAATAAAACTGCAATTAGCTCGCCAGTTTCTGCTGGGGAAGACCAGATGGTGCACAGATAAAGAACAACACATTTGTCAAGTAAGCTGCTTCACAACTTCTTGAAAAGAGACGGTGGTGTGCTGGGAGATAGCACTCACCCCTCATTTAAAAACTTTTCTGCTGAGATGGATTTTTCTCTCCTTTTTCTTTTTCAACAATAGAAGATCTACCTCCTGTTCATCTGGTGCTTATTTATCCAAGTTTGTTGTGTTAGAAACTGCAGAACAATAGCCCAAACTGGGAGTGAATATGTTGTAATTATTAATTAAACGGCATGTATTTATGGGGAACAGAAAAAAAAAAACTGTGAACAAGGGTGATAATTATTGTTGGAGCTGAGCTGCCCCAACACAAAGCTTCTAACAAACGTACATCCAAACTGTTGACAGTAATATAGCAGCTCCCTCGTATCATATTTATACAGTACAGTACCCCCAAAACGCTAACAGCTATGCATTCCTCAACTGCTTCTCACCAGAATACAACCATTACTGTATATGAGGGGTGCAAAGACACAAGGATCTGGAGCTATATCAATTCAGTGATCAACAATCCAATATTATCAATGCAAAGTGAAAACATCGATACCAATCATCATCTTTAATATACGCTTCCCAAACATTCAAACACTGCTAACATCCTAACACCAGGTAGATAATTTAAGCGACTAAAAGAAAGACAATGACGATGTGTACTGATATTGTCATATCAATCACAGGCCCCTGAATTGCACTGAAATCAATGTGGCAGACTTTTTGATGCTGTATCAGCAATTTTCAGATTGTTTTCCAAAATATCAGTATAATATTGTATTGCGATAAAACTATTAATCTACACCCACAAAACACAAAACCTTTGACTTCATCCCAGCTGGTTACTGAACAGGAATTCTCAAAAACCTTAACTTGAGTACTTTACTTAAGTACAGTTTTTGAATATCTGTACTTCACTTGAGTTTGTTTTTTTGGAAACTGTAAATGTACTGTGACAATACACAACAATACATTGAGATAAAAAAGATCTTTGAATACTTGGGTTGTTTTAAAAGCAAGTACTTCAGTGCTTCAACTGCAGTAATAATTTGACTTTCACTTTCACTGGTATTGGAGTAATATTTGACCAGGAGTATTTATACTTTGACTCAAGTAATAGAGTTGTGTATTTTGTCCACCACCGCTCAAGACAGAAATCCACACAGACATAGGTGGGAGATTAAAAGTTGTCGTTTTTTTTTGTGACACTAGCAGTATGGCTCTCAGAATGACAATGTTGATCTGTTAGTTCATCCACCACTTTGGTCCACACTGCAAAATGGGAACAACTATTGGACTGTCATTTGGATGAATCTTAAATAAGTATTTCACTGCTGGAAAGATGGTCTTTTCATAAAACTGGGCTGTCTATGTAGTAAAAAGATACAAATACTTTTGAAATTGGTGCTATATGACCAGAGAAAACAGAGAAAAGGCACCTGGATCAGATTTCAGAGTTCGGAGTGAGTTCGGAGTTCGGAGTGAGTCTGTCACTTGATCTGCTTCTATACCCTTTGTGTCCTCAGTGGTGGTATGGGTAGGGATGTCACGATTACTTTATTTCACTATTAACCGCGATTTTAAATGCCACGGTTAATTATTCATAAAGATTCCTCAACACCGTCACTCTCCAAAGATTATGCCGCGACACGGAACCATATACAGTAGGTCAGCGCAACTCGCACGGAACGAAAACAAAGTTACACAAGCGGCATCTCCGAGTGATGAAGTATGGATGAAGAAGACTTATTCCCCCCCCAAAAAACGGATAAAGTCAGCCGTGTGGGATCATTTTGGCTATCGCAAATGACCAAGGGGTCATTGTTGACAACGGCTTTCCAGTTTGTAAAACATGCCGCAAAAAAGTCGCAGCCAAAGGATCAAACAAGAGCAACATGATACAACACCTGCGGGACAACCACCCGGCTTTACATGCACAAGTAAAGGTAAATGCACAATGACTGGGTTAATATACGTCAATCTCAATTTATCTAATGTAACACTGAATTAAAAAATTATATGTTAGCGTGTCATTTGCAATTAATGGCGTAGTGGTATGATACGAGTTGGGCTTACAGTGCAATGTGACAAGCTAAGGCTCATCTCAATGGATAGTTTTGCAGTTTGTGTGCACACAGCGTGAGGTTGTAATGGTTTTGGGTCAGTGTAGCTCTTTGGAGTGAGACGACAGGCAGAAACTCACGTCCACACGAGTGCGGGATTTCACAAATGTTCGCCCTTTATTTTTACATCAACTTAAAAACACTTTACCAAGCCCGGTTGTTCGGCTACTATATTTTCATGCATGAACAAAATAGTTGCCACGCGTACTTAAAACCATCACTGTTGTGTTGAGAGATAAAAGAAAAAGCAGGAGCAGATGGAAATAAATGAAACTTAAAGATCTATAAGGAGTGTTCATGTGATTTTACACATTTATAGTGTGAAATTAATTAATGCATAATAATCGTGATAATCGTAAAACCGTGATTATTTCTCTGACAGTAATCGTACCAAGAAAATCTATAATCGTGACATCCCTAGGTATGGGTGGCGGTAATACCAAAGAGCAGAAGTACAGCCTATAGTTTCAGCAACAGCCAGCAAAACTCTGCCAAACGTGTGTTGAATGACAAGTGTACCTCACTGACTTTTCCTTACAGCAACACTATCAAGTCACATTTTCAATTCAATCAAGACTTTGGTTTGTGATTAAATACCTATAAACTAATGGGTTTTGGTGATAATTAGCAGGTGTTAGCATACTAACACATTAAACCAAGGTGCGGAACATGGTAGACATTATAGCTGCTAAACTTCAGCATGTTAGCATTGTCATTGTGAGCATGTTAGCATGCTGATTTTAGCATTAGTTCAAAGCACCACTGTGACCAAGGACAGCCTCACAGAGCTGCTAAAGTGGCTCTAGACTCTTGTTTCTGTTACACACTGGGCTGTGTTTCGGATGTACAACAAACACAAACTCGCTTAACAGGAAATACATTGATTAACTTTTAAATTTGTGTGATCCTTTTAAGTGGACTACTTTACTTTGCCTACTTGAGAGACTCATTAAGGCAGAGTAGTCACAAACTGATGCACATGGGTACACACAGAAACAGCAACAGAGAAATGGGAGCATACAAAGGGCTCACACAGTAAAGTATAAATACAGAATTCCCTACAGAAAGGATGTTTTCTTTACATCTCTGTGTCTACAACACTAATGTGAAAACCAGCCGAAAAACAAAGACTCAATCAATCAGTTCCCATACAGTAAGTATGTCAGCTGAAGATTCTACTGTGCTAATTTTGGATGCTCAAATTTCAGCTTTCAGCCTCTCTCCAACTCTAAGCGGGCAAGGAAAATATTCTGCTCAGATCATCATTTATTCAGTAAACTCAGAGATGGGAAAGCACCTCCCTGGAGCAGCCCTGAATTTTAAAAACTGGTGAAGTTCATAAACTATTTTTAGCACCCGCAATATTCCAGCTTGTGTCTACAATCCAAAGGCATCTGCTGTTTCTCTTCTTCTTACTTTTAGTCAAGTGGTCAGCAAAGTACTGTATCAGCTGAAATATGACCTCCAGAGGTGGATCACCCTAATGCATGAGGTTATGTTTTAAAGAGTCTTTTATTATCAGGTGACTCTCTGGATATGAATCCTGTCGTACTGGGTATGATGAATATTAGTTTAAAAACCTCACCCTGATAGTGGTATGTTCTCAAATAACAGATACGCCTGAACTCACTAACTTCCCAAACCTGATTACAGAGGCATTCAGGAAATTTTATGGAAGTGACCTCACTGTGGTCTCTTCCTACTCTCTTTGGTCAGCTGCAGCACGCCCTCGAGTTCAGAGTCCTGATCAAGCTAATGAGGCTTTTAGTGGTGAGGTACTGCAAGAGCATTAACAGTGACACAAGGACAAGTAAAACAGCAACCCTGTCCCCTAGAAATTCTTTTTATAAATTACTTGTGTCTTCTGCAAATTCGGTTTTGTCGGTACATTAGCAATGTTTGTTGGCAAGAAAATAAGTCTTTGTATTGTGTGCAAGTCATATGGAGGGTGTTTGGGATGGGTGGTTGGTGTATAGACCACAGGATTTAGACGCTTTGGCCCAGGATTCATATCCTGAGTCCCTTCTGTGGTTAGTTTCAGGCAACAAAAGTACTTCATTGGGGGGCCATGGTGTTTAACCCTGAAGCCCAAATCAGACCAAAGATTCGGGACGAGACAAAACTGTTTTCGGGCGTTGCAGAGAAAAGTTCCAGCGGTATGAAATGGCTGGTCTCAGCTCATCTCAAGCCGGCTTAAACCTTCAACGCAGTTGGTCAATTCGCCGGCAGCTGATTTCAGGATGTAAAGCACATCACCTGTTTCAACAGCCAATCATCCCTGCCAACCCTCTGTTTCCGTCCTGATGGTGTGCTGGTGTCAGACGTGGGCTGCTACTGCTGCTTGGTGTATGTGCTTATATTTATGCAGCTGTAGCCAGTATCTCACTATCACTATCCTCATTCATATTTTGAGAAGTTCCGATTTATATTCAGCCACAAAATAAGCCTGAAAAGCTGGAAATCAGAACAAAAGTACAGAGAGTTGTTGCATGGAGATGACATACCGTCTCATCTAGTTGCATTGGTGTGAACTGCCAGGTTTTTAGAGCATTGCCTAACAGCGGATAGCAAGTAGATGCCTGTTTCAACTCGTCTCGGTATAAATCTTTGGTCTGAACTGGGCTTTAAACAAGAGCTGTGAGTGCTTTAACATAACATAACAACGTTGAATCAATGCTTTGGATGCTACAAGCAAATACTGTCTTGGTAGGGATGTTCCTAACTAACTAACTAACTAGTCAACTAGTCAAAATTGAGCATTACTTAATCTTTAAAGTTTACTGGGAGAGGAGCAAAGAGAATTGGGCGCTGGTAAGATGGAAGCAAGTTTACCACAGTTCATTTACACATACCACCCACACTGTTATGATACAAAGCTGGTTAAAAATCAGCAAAGTATGCCTTTAACAAATAACATTTATTTCCTGAGTATTTAAAGTTCCAACTCATCTCCACTCAAGAACACACACACTCACACAGTAATTCTTTCATGCATGAGCGTGTACGCAAACTGACACACACAGGCTTCTCATGATTTCCTATGTGCCCAAAAGCATCTCTCTCGTTCAGCCTTATAAGAGGACATCCTGCTGGCACAGGTGAGTGCGTGTGTTAAAAAGTTCAACCGACTAAATTCTGATACCGACTACATCTGATCTGATCCCTAATTGCAGGAGCGAATATTTTAGGCAGTGAATAAGATCGTCAGTTAACATTTTGTTGACACATTCAATGAACATTTTCTAACTTGACAGTCTGGGGAGTAGGCGGTAGTCCTCCCAGGAGTACTTCTGCATATGTTACAAGGTTATATAAAGCCTCTTGTGGCTCCACAGGGAGCTGTGTGAAGTATGATAAATTGCTTTAAGTGATGTCAGGTGGGACTGAAGACTTCAAGGTTTGAAAATGGGAAAAAAAAAGTATCTGGGGCTGTGTTTACCTGACTTTTGTGAGCCGCTCCTCATCACTTCTTGGGGCTAGCACCCACACTCAAATCTGTACTGTTGGTAATAAAGTTGCACTGTGGGTAATGTAGGTTTTGACACAGAAGAACAAGGATTAAAAAAAAAAAACAGACGGTATATCTGGTTGTGCTGCATTGATTTTTTAAGCTGTCCATTGTGACCTCAACAGTGTGGTGTAATGCTAAATTGATGCAGTACTCATTTAGCAATATTTCCTCCGCAATAAATAACGGAATTGACATTGAATGGCACATTAGTGGTATAGCAATGCAATTTGTATTAGACAGAGCTGTAAACGGTGAGTACACAATGGCCTAAAAAAGCTGTGGAAAAAGTCATGGGATTCAGAATTTAGCATAGCATAATCACAAGACTCTCATTAAAAAGTCAGACTGTACACTTAGTGCAGTGCCGAGAGATGTCGCAGCTGGAGGCTAGTGGAGAAGGAATATTCCTGCGCTCATTATGTTTGCATAATAATTCCCCTTTCCTTGTCTGAATAGTTCAAATATCTTGACATCTTGTTTGTAAACTAAACAAACCCACATTCTTAGTCCAATTCAGTCCAATATGGACACACACATGTACAGAAGCTATATCCACTAGTCCAAACTGAATGAACCCTGTGGTCACATATAGTGCTTGCAGGGCTTTCTGTTCTTTGCTCCAGTTATGTCTAACTAGTGAGGGGGAAGCCCTGGTGTACTGCAGCTAAAAGCCGCGTCCCACCATGGAATGAATAATGAATAGAGATTCCCCATCCAGTCTATCCGCATACTAGTTCAAAGGCGCCCTGCTAGTCCATGCATGAAGCAACAAGACACACAACTCTATGCTAATGGCCCTCAACTCCAGGGGCTGGACTGAGCTTACTGAGCCATGCAAATGTTCAAGTGCTGAGGATGAAGATGTCAGATGAGGAACTGAGTTTGTGGGGTGGGGGTGGCTGGAAAAACACTACATGTACTCTTGGGCACCAGCCGCATGTAACACAACTGGGCATACATATACACACACAGACTCAGGAACTACTGGCAGCACAAGTCGTCCCAAGGGAAGCTTGGATGTTTTTATTGATGCTGAGTGATGCTAACGACCTCCCGAGCACTACAGGTCCGCAACGAGAGCATCGGGTGAAGCTGTCACAAGAGATCGCATATCAGTGGCAGCTACTCCGTTCTGTACCAGTTACTGTAGTCAAGCTTCAGGAATAATATAATGCACCATTATACTGTATATATTTCTGACACACCTCTCCCTTTTGTCTACTTTTCTCTCATATTTCACCCATGACGCCACAAAAACAACATTATTTCCGCAGGGATTATGAATGTGTGTGTGCTGCTGTGCAAGTTACCGAATGCGCAGTCATTTAGCCATTTTCCTGATTAGACTGAAAACAAAAGCCCTAGTTATCAGCAAAGGAAGCAGTCCTCTGCCTGTGAGCCCATCAAAGGAAAAATGTTTTTCTCTGTAAAAGCAAGTAGCTCAGAGAGAGCGGGGAGGAAACTCCCCAAGGAAGGTACTATGTGTTTGAGGCCTTCTTTCTTTTGTTTTTCTTATTTCATTCCCTGACTTTATCCCCTACCTCCGGTCTGTCTCTTTCGCTTTCACTCGGTGAGGAATTCCTCCAGCACTTCTGTCTTGATCCCTCAACCCTCATCGCTTTCTTATATCCCCCCTCTGCTCCCTTATTTGACTCTTTGCATTTAAATCCATCATAATGCCAGTCTCTCATATCCCCTCTCCACCAACATGGAGCAGCTTCTGTTTAGGGTCACGCACTTAATTTTGTAACGCTCAGAGCACTCTGACCAAAAATAAATTGGTTCAGAACCTAGAAAATGTTTGTTTCCAGCTGGAGCCAAAAAGTAGAGGCTTTCCTTGACCTGAAGCTCAAACCATGACGACATAAGTGGGTGTAGCAGTGTTTCTAAAGAAGAGAGTTTGTGTATACAAAGGGGTACTTTGGAGTACTGCAGGGGGGGATCAGTCATGCAGAATTTCTAAAATGATTTCATCACTAATCTAATCTATAAGTGCAGCTTATCAAAAAGGCACAGTTCATGCAACAACAATGCCGCCTTAGGGTTTTTGCATGATGACAAAAAACTGGTTTGCCATGATTCTTGTGATGGATTCTCACTTGAAATGTGACATTGCAGTCTTTGTCAGTTGTGAGATTGTTGTTCAGTAAATCAGACAGTGATGACACAGTGCTGTATTGTTCCTCTTAATGTGGGTATTCTTTTCTACCAAAAATGTTTTGTACTCATCAGAGGGTACTTGCCTGTAAAATATGCCAAAGAGGGTACATTAAAAAGATTGGGAACTTAATGACCTGATAGCTGGTCCATGGTTGTATTTTGGATAAAAACAAGTATCTGTAATGACAGAAGAAAAGCTTGCAGGTTAATGATATGTTCTGTCATCCTGCTACTACTGTTTATTTCCCTTGATCATTGTGCAACACCCTTCACTGATGACACATCCTTGATTACACTCAATGAAACTGGCAACAACGCAGGTTTGTTCACTAGACAGCACCAAGGTTCCAATAATCCCGAACAGAACTAGTTCAAGAAACATACGATATTTGGTGGAAACGAGTTATCAGTGTATCAGAAGCCTGCAGGAATCCTACTGGGAACATTCCCCAGAATCCCACAACTGCCATAAAAGAGAGAGACTAACCAGCACCAGAGGAGCTGCAGTGAAATTCTTGAGGTCCTGAAAGGTTTTTTCCAGGTCTGTGTTCACTGCCATTAAACTTTCTTTCTCGAGTTAAAAGAACTTCCAGTTCTGGCAGAGGAGCTATTCAGGGGACCAGCTCTACCTCTCCACAGCAGCAGAGTGTCTAGTTTAATTACAACAGAGCAAGTACAGAGCAAGTGTTCAATGTCATGCATGGGTAGAGACCTCTACCTCTGCCTCACCTCTCAGACCCTGATAGGCTATCAGCGAACAGGAGAGAGCCATTAGGAAACACTTCATCAGCCATTTGTAAATAAGAATAAGTAAGATTTTGAGGTAGATCATTAATTAGGTGATGAGACATGATCCTTCGCTGGCTCACTGGTTCGCGCTGCATAGCCCCTTTCACACACACAGTCTGTCCCTGAATTATTCAGGAACATTCCCTGCATGGGATTGAGCGTGAATCTCAGCAGGGATCGATGTTCAGGGAAATCACTAGTATCAATTTCCCACCTTGATATCGAGAAACATTTCAGGGAAAATGCCAATAAAGCCACGTTGAGAATGAAAGCAGTAACATTACAGAGACAAGAATGTGAAGGGTTAGATCCAGTCTGTCTGATGAAAGATGCTTTCACATGGAGTGAGCGAACCAATCGGGACTCCGCTGATGATGTATTTGATTCTGTGACAATACAAGTTCTTCTGGCGATGCACAGAAACATCATCGCCCGCTATGTTCCTGAGAATATTAATAGACGTCTTCTGCCGCTTACACCTACATGTGGCTTTGCCCCATCTTCTTCTGTTGAGTTTTACGGCCATTAGCATCCAACAGGGTTGCATCACATCTGCTGTACTGTCCCTTGCCCCACCTATACCAATATTGCCATGGCATGTGCAAAAAGGCACAACATGGAAATGCTCCTCAATGCAGTGCATGTGTAAACAGTGAAAATCCCTTATAGTGCCTGAAAGGTTATCTCAGTAATTTACCTGGAACTTTATGAAAAAGGGGCTTATGTTTATCCTGCCTGTGTGCAGTCAAGTATACTGGGAATACATCAATATTGGATGACTCTGCCAACACAGGAAGTAGTATACCATGCCAGGAGTTAAGAAAGTTGAAGTTGGACGTGCACCAACCACAGAAGCTTCTTATGAATCAAACTATTACACTATCATACTATTAAATCATATTCAATGACACAAGGCCAGGTATGTAACAGAGGAGATATCAAACTAATATAATACTACCAATTATACTGTTTCTCTCAAGAGGAATCTTAGATTTGACATTGATGATCCACATCTGACATTCTTTATTCTCCATGTAATGTACCTTTACTGAAACCTTGAGCTGAACTGAATTAAAAACTAAAAACATGTGATGGAAATTTGTTTTGCGAACCCCATTCAAAGGAACTGCTTAGTCAACAGCAATCAAATTGTAAAATCCCACTTACAACAGTTGAATTAATTGTGTAAGGGCGAGATGTCTTGTATTCAATTATGTCTAACGATACATACAACTAAGTTTGAGTTGTATTACTCATTTAAATCTAATTACATATACATTAAAAGCAAATACTGACTCCATCACCGACATTATGTTTCCTAATTACTGACAACCAGGTTCATTAACAAAACCAGCAGCCTTTGATATCACCGTATTGTTATCTGCTGTGGAGAGTGGAAGGCTGTGGTTTCTATTAAGTTAAGAGATAATTGCTTACCTGTGATTATTGAGGTGGGTTAGTCTATGACAGAAAATGAAGACACTTACCTCATTAAAGTGTGCCACCTCCTCACAGTTCTCTGCCACACGGCTGTAGAAAGGCAGACCTGGAAGGTGAGGAGAAATTTTGAGGTTAGAACAAACAGAAAAATGATTCATACTGTCACTTCAGTTTGAGACAGCACACACAGCACAAGCAAAAGCTATCAATCTTGGCATTTATTTTTATCTACCTGCAGTATGAGACTGGCACAGGTAAGCTGTCAGTCCCAACTGTAATAAAAGAAATGTTGCCGGATTCAAAACTAGTGAGAAAAAAAAAACAAAAAACAAAAAAACAAAACATGGATGAGGGACTGAATAGGCCGACCAGGCACAGGCCCAAAGTGTGAGGGGCCCCCCTGGCCTTCACCCATTAATGCCCTTTGGAGAGGAAGAGACTTAAAATGACCCCAAAGAGACACAAAACAACTACAAAGAGATGCAAGGAGACTCTCAATAGTCGTGTTTCCATTACAGTTTTGCACAAAATAAATGCAATATTTCTAAAGTTTCGACAAAGTACAATTGTGACTTGCAGGTGTTTCTATTAAAAGGTGTTTTGCGTATGAGCCGTAATTCTCGTAAAATCTCGTCCCGTGAGACTCCACTTTGTTTACGGAAGTAAGATGGACATTCCAAATCTCTTGCGAGCTGGAACAATCATCTCGGTTGCCACTGCTGCTGTTGCAATAGTCTACAACCAAAGATGAAGAGAGCGAGTGGTATTCCAAAGCCAAAGTCCTTATGTGTGGCAGCGACCACGGATAAAGGATTTCTGGGAGAGGATCGTGAACGAGGAATTCACCAATGTCATGTCCGGTGACGTATATCTGCGAAAAAAGTGTTTCCATTCCACTTTTGCGATATACTTCTATATCGACACGTCTGAAAAACCACCTCATGAGAGCGTAAACACTTTTTCTCGATATTTGAGAGCTTTTTTCAAAATGTAGGTGTTTTCATTACCAGTTTTTTATTGCGATATTTAGGTTTTGTACATTTCTAGGGTTAAAGGTAGGGTCTGGAGGATTTTCCAGTTGCTGTTTGTAAACACACATTCAAATTTGGCCCCTCCTATCAGGCTCAGCTCTCCCAGGTGTACGGAGCCTGGAGGTATGGAAGAAGGCTTCACAGAAGAGGTTCAGGCAAGGCTCGCGCTGGTGCATGCTCGGACACACTCAGGCACGGCACCTGCGCTCTCTCATTGGCTGGGGAAATCTCCGCCCAGAAGCGGTCTGAGCTCACAAAAACATCAAAATACAGTTAAAGGGCAGGAGCTCTGCAAACAGAGTCACCACCACACGAGTAGAAGCCCATAGGTGATGATTAAGCAGGATTTCATTTGTATATGTCTATATTTTGTTTTGTTTGAAAATCCTCCAGATCCTACCTTTAATGGAAACACACTTAATGACTAAGAAAAGTAGTCTCGCTCACCAGACCTTTCTCAAGAAAAGAAAGGCCCGGCTGGGCCAACTCTCACTTTAAGATTGGAGAAAAAAACGCCCCGGCTCTTGTATTTCTTTCAACCAATCACAATCGTTCTTGGCGGTGCCACAGCAACAGTGCGCCTGCAAAAATATTGCCGGGGGGAAACAGGTTTTGGTGTAACACGGCCACAAAAATATCGGCCACAGGATGCAAACCATGGCAGAAAAATGGCTACATCCCCGCAAGATCAAACACCGCAAAAGTTAGTAAAAGACATGTTGAAAACTGCAACCGGAGGTGGTAGGGCGGGACTTCAGCGGCCGCCCAATGAGAGGCCGATCTTTGCAGCGAACTTCCACCGACTCAGACTAAAGAAAAGGGGCAAAACAATCACAAAGAGACACAAAACCACAGAGAGAGGCAAAACAACTACAAAGAGTCTTACAACAACAACAACAACAACAAGGGGCTAAACAACTATAAAATCTACGTGTTTTTGCTCCTATGTAGGGGAGGTGGTGGGGCTTTCTGTATGTCTGTGCCCAGGGGCCCACTGTCACATAATCCACACATGGTAAAAACTGAAATGTGTCCAATAGCAGTGGTAGGAAATTGACCAAACTTCCTTTAAACTATACTTGAGAACAGTATTTGAGGGTTTCTATTTTATGGGACTTTATACTTCTGTTGTACTTGTGATTTCTGTCTCTTTTTTCTGTTCTTAACTTGTCTTGTCTTCTACTGCATCTCTTATGTTCTGTATGTATGATAACCACTTGTCTTCTATGTTTAATCGGTCATGTTAAAAATAAAAATAACAATGGGTTTTGGTTAGGGCTGGGCGATAAATTGATTTTATCGATTAATTCGAATTTGTAGTTTAGGCCGATTTGTTTTAATGAAAATCAAGTTTCTATTTAAAATCTGCCACCGCCGCTCCACGCTGGGCTCCCGTAGTTCAGAGTGGGCTCACCCCTCCCCCCTGCGCGCTTGATACTAGGGGTGTAAATCATCAGGTTCATCACGATACGATATTATATCGATTTGTTTGGATGACGATACGATGTTTGCCAATATCACAAAGTCTGTCACGATACGATTTTGATTCGATTCGATTCAGGAGCCTGCGATCGATATGACACGATATGTCCATCTAACACAATCACTTACATCAACTCACAAAAACAACTAGAATATGATTTCACCATTTTATTTCTGAGCTCTGTTTGTTGTTTGAGCGGAGGGGCGCTTGCCCCGAAAAGGTGACACAGACGTGCTATGTGAATTTCAAAATAAATGTGTATCTTTAAGATGACGGTATGGATCGATGTTTTCATTTTGCATCGATATAATCGGATCGTCAATCAATGAATCGATGTATCGTTGTGGATCGATGTATCGTTACACCCCTACTTGATACACAAACAACATGGCAGCGAGCACTGAAGAACTCGTTCTCAAGAAAGGGAACGAGTTCTTCAGCGCTTTAGTGTGCTCACCTGTGTCTGTGTGTGTGTGCGCAACAGGGCCGAACTCCGCCGCGCGTGACACAGAGAGCAGAGGAGGATTTTAGATGCGCACCATGTAGGGACATAAATGACATGCTGTTGTGTAAATAAGATAAATAAGTGTTACCATTGATGTAAACAACATAGCACATGCCTCACTTTCTTCCTGGGGCGCATCCGTCTGACGTCACACACCGCACCCAGCACGCTAACGTCTCATACCTCCTACATCAACTACACACATACACAGCTCCACACACACACACACACACACACACACACACACACACACTCATGCCACACACATCAGGCTCAGCCTGTAAAATAAGGCTATTTAGTTTGTTTAATAAAAGGACAAGGACCTGTTCTATAGGAAAGGTAACCTTAAATGACTTCTGTTGTGATCCAATATAATGGTAGGGGAAACAGTGCCGTATGATAAGAAAGGGGTCCAGTGGAAAGCGATCACAGATGCAGTCGCCATGTATATTGCAAGAGATATGGTGCCCATAGGCTCCCGTGGAAAAGCCGGGGTTTATTCACATGCTGAAAGTTTTGGACCCCAGGTATGTGCTACCAGGCCGCAAATATTTTTTTTTTAACTAGGAGGGGAAAAAAAAAAAAAAAATCGATTTAAATCGTGAATCGGATTTGTTGTTGTTTTTTAGGCCATATCACCCAGCCCTAGTTTTGGTGCTTCTACCAACGTAAAGGATTGATTTCCTGAGATACATTTATCAACATTACTGTCTCAAATCTGTTTACCTCTGTCACAGTATACACCAATGAAAAGACAAATTAAGGTCTTAAGTACCTGATAAACACACGAATGAGACCGGCTGTGTGGAGCCACAGGAGACAGAAATGAAATGCATGGCTACAATATGACTCATTATGCGACAGAAGAAAAATAAACTGAGAGAAAAAGACTTCACCGGCACAGAAACATAAAAGAAATGAGACTTTTGCTGAGAGTAAAGCATTTCCATGTGATTAAATTAACATGAAAACAATAATGCACTGGTGCAGTGTGTATTTAAGGTTATACACAGTGCAGGGAGCCATTCTCCGTACAGTAACCTGACTCACTCATGCGTGCTACAGCCTGAGATCACCTGGTAGCTTTGTGTGGCTCATGAATGGTGCTGCACTGCTGAGTGTATTCTGCTTTGTTGCGGTAGTTTGCTTTGTGTATCTAAGGCGTTGTGTGGGCGTTGATATTTGTTTGGGTGCATGTGTGCAGCTGAAGAGTACAGACAAATTCATGCGTATATATGCACTGCATTTATACACACATGCACAGGGACCTACATTACAGCCCCTGTCTGTTTGGCTATAAATATAGATTTGAATAGAAATAAATAGATCCTGCCTTGCTCTGATGCATCATTATTATTATTTGTGCTGAAATAATTTATGCATACATCCACAGAGCGAACAACCTCTCAGTTTAGAAAGAGAAAGACACGTAAACATGTGAAAACAAAACTGATATTATGGTATTATGGTACTGATATTATTATGCGTCACACAAACTAATCAGTATCATTTTACCAATACAACTTGCCCATTTTTACTCTAGCTCATAATCACCAGTTTTATCATCTCTTTTTTCCCAATCACTCCCCACTCTCTACAACCTTATGAAGTAAACATCCCTTGAGATGATTTTTTAGAGAATAAACACCACTTAAATGTAAGAGAGGGAAGGAGACAATACTCCACCTACATTATTCAAAACACAGGCATCGCTGTCGTACCACTGTTTTCATCTAACTGAGACGTGGGTTTGGAGAAGTAGATCATGTGAAGCTTATGTAAGGTGCTCCACACCAAACTAAAACAACATTCTGCTAATCAGGGGGCCTTTTGGCCTCGGTGGAAACAGTGAGAAACAAAACAGAGTGGCACTGAAAGAACCGACCTGTGGTGGAAGAAAGAAAAGGGATGGAGATGACATTCTCATTTTCGAGCAGACAGACGGAGGTGAAAACACAAAGATAGAGACACTGTGAAAGACTCAAGCTTCTCTTCCCCTTTACACAGATCTATATAGTCAAAGAAAACAGAGCAGTGTAGAAAAGAAAAGTGGAAAGCATTTTATTAATCTGCCTTAATGTTTAGGATGTAATCAGAGGCTCCCTGTATGTCTCCGAGCAGCTCATCTTTGTTATGCCATACTGGGATTTTATTTTGCCTTATTTCCTGACCAATTTACGAGCCGAGCAAGGGGTGATGTATACCCTAAATAGCTATCGCAATTCACACTAAACACACAGTAAATGTCGGCTCCGGCAGAGGACATAAAGAAAGAGTTTTAGAGTGCTGCGGGGAAGCAAAGGAACTTCACTGATGTGTGCAGGATAAAGTGAATTCAATAAAGCTCTGTTTAAGCCAAGAAATTAACGAAGATTTAGAGGTAAAATGGTAACAAACTGTTCAAGCAGCAGCGTGGATGTCAGGTTGTTTGACAAGTGGTAGACGACAGACTGTAGAAGAGAGTTAGGCTAAAAGAAGAAAGCTGTAGTGTGGATTATATCTTTTAAGCGGAAATAATGCTTTAATTTAACGTTAACGCTCATGTACAGTGTGTGTGTGTAATACTGCAGGCTACTGTGCAGAGGCCCAGCCTATGAGCAACAAGAGCTGGAGTGCCACTCTATGATAAAGCCAAGAGCTACAGATAACAGCGAGGATTCATCAAAGACTTGTCATGAAATCAATTAAGTTTTGATGCCTCCCCTTTGAAGAAGACTTCATTGCCCATGGTAGATAATAATGAACTACTTGAAGCCTGACTGGACAGGGAACTCAAGAGTCTTCTTTATTGCTTTTTATATATTACACCTTGAAAGCAATCAATTCCCTGATTTATGGATTTTATTTTCTCAAAATATCGAAGATGTCTGATGCTAGATTATGTGTGTTTAGGTCTCTTTCCCTGCCAGACATAGCATCTCCCCACCAGCCTCCATAGGGGTCATACGCTGTTTGATATGCTTAGGAGGGGCTGGGGCTTCCTGGCAGACCTCTTCCTCTCCAGACAGGAAGTTGTTTTAGCTGAAAGCACTCAGAAAGTACTACTGAGAGTCTGCAAGGAAAAGCATGACTCAAAAACCGACAGCAATCAAACTGGGGGACTGCACTGGGGACTGGGGATGCAGCAAGAATGACGCAAACACTTTAAGTGCGAGAAGAATTGCCACATGACATGTATCAACTCTGGATTTGGGGCAATAATAAAAATACAAATGATTATGTCTTTAATAAATGGCTGACATCACTTGCAATTCGGGGAGAGAAAAGATATGGAGAAGAACGAGATAAACAGTTTGTTTTCAGGATGTTAAAAGGGTAATAAATTTTCCCATTTACAATTATTTCAATCTGTGGCAAAGTAATTGCTGAGGGAGACATCAGCCTCTTTCAGCCCTTTAACTGGAAAATAACACATTTTTCTAGTGAGTGGCAAAATACTTAGCAAATAATCAAAAGCATTATTTTTTAAAACCAAACTCATCATATGGTGGGCGCTGCGCTGTGGTGATTCAGTGTACGATGGGTTTGATCCCTGTTGCACTGCTCTCACTCGCCCACCTTTCCTGTCGTTCTCTGCTCTCTGTTATCTAATGACCCACAAATATCATAATGAATAACACAAACTTTACATCTGACCACTCAGGTGAAGTGATTTCCTTCTTACCTTTTTTTTAAACTAAATCTCATGCCTACCAAAACAAAGTTTTACTAAATCTCTTGCCAAATGAGGAAACCCTTTCAAAATGACTTGAAACATGATGTAACACAGTCAGGCCAACATGAAACAAAGAGCTCCTAATTTGCATACATGGAAAGACTTAAGAGGCTATTATTTGGCCAGAGAAAAGACAATGCCTTGAGGTAACAATAAAATGAAGCAATTCAATTATGTCTGGAGGAATATTTATAAGAACTATGCAGAGTTTAGGAGAAAGGCCCCAGCTAGGGATGCACAACAGAGAAATAAATGTATGTGTATAGTTATATAAAATTACATAATGAGACAATAAGGATCTATGTTTCATAGTCAGATGAAGTGATTTAAAAGCACTAAAAATCCACTGAACACCACCTGCTCAGTACTAACTTAGCCCCAGTTTGTGCCTCTCATGTTTAGTTAGCACACACTGGGGTAAATTACTCATCAGTGTTTCTTAATTAAGTTGTAAAACCAATAAGGTCGTTTAAAAACTCTTAACTTACCACTGTCCCGAAGCTCTTTGCACAATCCCAAAGACTTGTCTTGACCAATATTCCGTCTGCTGAATGATTAAACATGTTTTTAACCCGTTTCCTAAGTTGCGCCTCTAGTTTCCTCATCAAAACAAAGATGGACGCCAGCTAGCTAAGGTTACCTGGGTATGAAACTTAGCGAAACGGATGAAATCTTTTTTTAATAATACGGAATGTAACGTTATTTTCATCCAGCTAGTTATTTTTACAGTCTGTGGGTTTGGGGAGTCTTTAGTTAACTTTAAAACACCGTCTGAACAGCGTACCGCCTTCCGGGTCTTTCAAATATCACCGGTTAATTAGCTGTAACGTTACGCGTTACCCGGATGTAGCAAGTTGGTTAGCTAGGCACCAACGAAAATGAGACGTTATTAGCGGCTAACGTTAGCTAGCTAGCTAGCTAGCTCGTGAATATACTGGAGTATTTAGCAGCGGCAGAGCCACATATTTCCCTCAGGAACTGCTACAAAAACAGAGCTAAGAGAGTGTGACTTACATTCACCAGACACCACGACCCTAAATAAATTAAAACGTTGCTCTGTAACTGCTGGATGTGCAGACAAGCGGCTGTTTGCTAACTAGCTCGCTGTATCTACTTAACAGGTGTCAGCGTTGTGTTTACAGCTTGTTTCTGCTATCCCCCTGTGGCCAAAATCACCAGTTACACCAAATTCTGTGACCTGAGTAGAAATTTCACTTTCAGAGTATTTTTGCGACAACAAAATTCCTGACAATATGACAAATTATTGGGGAAAAAAAGTTAACTTAAGTAAATAGAATTGCAACAAAATAAGTGATATGGTTTTACAGTTTGCCTTCAAATATTCAGTAAAAACTAAACAAAAATTATCTCTCATTTCTTTAGTTTGTAAACAACAGTAACTCAGAGTGATTTTCAGATTCTGTGGATACAGTGGATAGATAGATAGATAGATAGATAGATAGATTATTTTTGTTCCAGTAGATTGTTCTGCTGGGAAGCCTTTGGTTCTGGCATTCATGTGGATACCACCTGACATGTTCCACCCACTCAAACACTGTTGCAGACCAAGTATCCCCCCTCATGGCACCAGTACTCCCCAATGGCAGTGGCCCCCAAGCAGAAAAAAGCAGCATGCCACACTACAAAAACGGTTTAGATATGGCCCGTGGAGCGTGACAAAAAGCTCAAGGTGTTGACCTGGCTTCTAAATTTCCCAGATCCCAATCTGCTCAAGGTGGGGCTTCCTTGGATCGGACTTGGCTCTGACCTATCGAGGCATGGACACAGGATCTCAGGGAGTGTCCTGCGGTGTCTGGCACTAGTGCGTTGGCGGCAGATTCATTTAGTCCAGTGGGTTGTGAGGTGGGTTAATGGCACATGCCACAGATGCTCATTCAGATTGGGATCTGGGGAATTTGGAGGCCAGGTTGACCCTTTGAGGTTTTTGTCACATTCCTTGGGCCATTCATGAGTGGTGGTTGCAGTGTAGCATGGTGCATTATCCTGCTGGAGGGCCACTGCCATTGGGGAGTACTGTTGCCATGAGGGGGGGTACTTGGTCTGCAACGGTGTTTGAGTGGCTGGAACATGTCAGGTGGTATCCACATGAAAGCCAGAACCAAAGGTTTCTCAGCAGAACAATGCACTGGAACAAAATAATCAAAGTTATTCACTTCACCTGTCAGTGGTTTTTATGTTTTGGCTGATCGGTGTATATTTGTACATTGTAGAATAATGCACATATTTTTTTATGGATTTTTACACTCTTTGTTTCATCCTTTTTATTTCTTCTCTCTTATAATTCTCTATACTATACATCAGAGTGACAGTAAAGTACCACAATTTCCCCCCAGGGATCGATAAAATATTTCTGATTCTGATTACCTTTACACTAAGGTTTGCTCTATCGGAGCTTACGAAGTGGGGGAACCCTTTTCTCTTTCTCTTTTAATTGTTTGCATGTGTCACCTGTCCTGCAACTAGACAGAAGATTGCATATGCACTTTTTCTTTTGAAATATAGTGAATAAGTGACTGTACTGTACGGCAGAAAGTGGAGTATTAAAAAGGTACACACACACACATTGTTTCTTAGACTAACAATTTAGCAAACAGATGAGCTGCAGCTACTGTGCCGACAGTTGGTCCATGGGGGGCGAGGAGCAGCCAATCTAATCCTTGACTTGGATGACACGGTTCATGTAAAATCAAGACCCTGGTGAATTCACTGCAGCGCAGAGCTCAAAACTGAAAGCCATCCTCTCTCCGGTGCGCACACACTCATGCACACACACTCACAGAGCAGTGGAGAGAGGAGGAAGGGGGTGGCGGTCCTGTATCATCCTACACAATACTGATGCTGACAGCAGGAGTCTAATCAGAGATCAGCTGGGAATGAACACCTGTCATCTGTCAGAGAGCGGACTGATCGCTGTCCAGGGTGCTGAAACACACACACACCTCTCTCTTCCTGTCTCCTTTTCTCTCTCTCATGTCGATGAATAAATCCCCTGAACTCCCTCCAAATGTCCCTCCAATCCTTCGGTGATCCCTCTTTCCTCTGAACAGGAAGGTGTTAGGATAATGACCCCTCAGGAGCTATAAAACACCAAAGAACTATAGGATTGGCACTTAGCCTGAACATATGATAAAGAAGACCTCCACCTCTGGCACCTCCTCAGATAATCAATGCCACCAGCTCAATAAATTGCAACCTACTGGCCTCTTATTGCTTCATGAGTAAAATGACCCATCAAGGGAAATCAGTGATAAGGAATCACTGCAGTGTCACTATAGTTGCAGGGATGTACACAGTGCTTTTTCTTTTTGAGGTTATGATGAATAATTCATAGTAATTATTCATATTCAGGCTAAGAGAAGCACATGTCCTGACAGCTTGAAAAGACTGGATAACTGGTTAACAAAATGGTTTGTTTCTGCACAGATATGAGAAGGCATTGGAGCATATGTATCCATGATATGAATATGAGGGAATGTACCAAACGCTTATATAACAAGTGCAAAACTCCCATTAGAGTAGGGTTGGATTTTTAAATTGTATTGTAGACTCTTTTTCTGCCTTTTATATTAATGATATTAGTCCAGTTTCCATCTTTGGGTCAAAGGCGCATGGGAACAGCGCGTCTCCGGTAGGGTTCCCCCAACTTTTTACGCACCCGGGACCGCTGATCATCTCCCATCACATCGTCTAACGTGAATCAAATCCGGCCACTACACACTGGGTGATTCAGTTTCACAACACACAGGCTGCAACACACACACCTTATCCTACCTCTGAATGTAACTTTGGCGATCCTGTCACCTTTCCCGCGGAGGTGAGCGACCGTCTTCAGGTGAACCACTAGAGCCATCATTGGTCCACACTGGTCAGGCAGGGAGTAAAAATTACTCCGACACAGATCAAACTTGAGCGGCTTTGGTGCAATCTGTGTTCAATGGTCTTCAAGTGAGCCTCTTCTTGTGGCTGGACACAAAGATCGTTTTCCATACGGGCAGCATGTAAAATTATTTGTGGGTTTTTTCATGTAATAGTGAATTAATTATAAGCTCCAGTTAACATTTCCTCTCGCTCCGTGCTCCGTGGCTGTTGGGTCTGTCGCGCATCTCCGAGCTGGCACTTGGTTTTACTCTGCTCGTCGCGCAGGAAGGGCGGGGGGTGTGTTTCAGCCTCAGTGAGGGGATGGTGGATGCTCTAATTGTAAAAGATCAATCCAGCCATTTGAGGGACATTCACTACTTCCTTTTTTCCAGGGAGAAAAAATCTTTTAAAGCCATGATCCTGCTGTATACCTTTAACATATTTATATTCTTTATCTCCTCTGCAGACTGCATGGCCACTGAAGAGACCCTTTTTGTGTGTTTTTAGATGGGGCAGGGCATCAAAAGTATAAGCAACATAGAAGTGGCATACATCATCTGAAATCTGGGTACCTGAAGATTGATTTGAGATGCAGCTCAGCGCTGTGTGGCAAGCTTTTCTAGTCACAAATCTATTTTAGGTGTTTATTCAAACTTTGAAAGTTTAGAGACTTTAAGGGCATAGAACAGTGGTTTCCAACTGGTGGGTCCTGGTCTCAAAGTGGGTCGTGGGTCCATACTGAATGGACCACAAGTGACTCGTAAATGTGCCAAGTTTGTAAAAAAAACACACTTTATTACTATTATTATTATTAAGTACAGTGAATTTCTGACACAGAGCTTTTATTTTTAGGTGCTGTCTTTGCTTTAAAGTGAGTTACTAACGGCCCAGCCTACATAAATTTGTATGTGGGGCCCATACGGGTCGTAAATGGACAGAAATATGGGCCCTATATGAGATTGTCCACAGGTTCCACATTGGTCCGATGCCCATTGCCCACTGCCACATCAGTGGGTTTACCCAAGCAGGCCCCAGATAAGATGCCCATTTTGGACCCATGCCCACTTTGTACCCAGGTAGCCCTAGTCCTAGCATAACCTATGTGGGGTTTACTAGATTAACCCCAACCATGTGGTGATTAAGTGGATGCGTAATCGGATAGAAATATGGGCCCTACTGTATATGGGATTGTCTACAAGTTCCACATTGGCCCTATGCCAATTGCCCACATGGGTGGGTTTACCCAAGTGGGCCCCAGATAAGATTCCCATTTTAGGTCCATACCCACTTCGTATCCAGGTAGCCTTGTATAATGCTCAATTATGGCTCATAAATTGCTGCAGCAATTTGGGGGTTAATACCATTTGTCAGCAGATTTGGTGCTAAATTTAAGCTTTTTTTTTAGTAGTTGTGAATTGATAAAAATGGTCACATCAAGACACCAAGACCTTGGGGGATGCCAAAGAAAAAATCATGCTGTGGACTGGTGTCAAAAACGTTTGACATTTGGAAATTTCTGTAAGAACTGCATTTTTTGGCAATAGGATGGCGACCCATTCTGTTTTGGAAACTGTTAATAAACACCCTTGTTGTCACCATAAAGCCATATGCATCTGAATGCCCAAGGTCTCTGGTGCGTGGCTGTAAAGTTTTATGAGACTGTGATTATACTAAAGGTCACAATAGATCATTTAATATAGTGATGTCTCGAAATGGTCTCACTACAGTGAAATGGCTTCTATGGGGACTAACATCATCACACATGAATAAAACTAGGCTAATGAAATCCACAGGCTCAGCTCTCACTCTGATTGTCCCCAGTTTATGCATTTCTAAGACTGTATGGGGACCTCAGTGTGCAGAAATATTCAAATGAAGCTCTAATGTAAGTTCAGTGTGGAAGACAATACTTTTCATGCTTAGGCTGTAACTTTTCTTTCTCACCCTGTCATTCAATCCTTGCACGCCTGCTCACTCTCTATCTCTAACTGTCAGTTGAGTCATCAGCTGTTCTTCAGCTGATTCACAACCAACCAATAGCACAGAGACATACCACTGACCTCTTATCTTACCACTTTCTGTTTTAAATATATTTCTTCAGCCATGTGCACCGTCCACCTCCCCATCACTGCCTAGTCTCCTCGAATTCATCAGCCTCATGCGCCTCATCAGCCATCAGCCTCAAAGTCATCATCCATCTCCACCTCCACCAGCGTCTGGACTCCATGAGGGGATTTATCTTGCTGCTGCCATCCACCTCCCCATCACTGCCTAGTCTTCTCGGGTTCATCAGCCTCATTCGCCTCTTCAGCCATCAGCCTTATAGTCATCAGCCATCACCACCTCCTCCAGCGTTTGGACTCCATGGGGGGACTTATCTTGCTGCTGCTCAGATCTGAGCCGAGAACCAGAAGGCAAAAACTGGAACTTGGAGAATGAGGGGTGGGAGCTGTCAGAAAGGATGGCTTTAGCCTTTCTGTTCATGAAACAGGACAGATAACATACTCTGCTGAACTCCCAAGTTCTTGCTACTCATTTTCACAATGCTACTCTGTGCATTTTGTTGAGATTCGCCCCAAACCAGCAGAGAAGAGAAAAGGTCAAGACAGTATGAATATATTTATTCTTCTTTTGCCATCTGCATACAAAACGCTGCATGGTTTGTGTCCAAAACTGAATGGGATTTGCATTAAGTATGTGTATAAAGGGAAGACTCATGGGCACCCACTGAACCCATTTATATTCAGATATCTTGAGGTAAGAGTTTCAAGGGACCCCTGTAAAAATGGCCATGCCAGTTTTTCCCCTGCCAAAATGATCCTATCTTTGGAGCATTATTTACCCTTCCCAAAAAGTTAGCATGACATGGTTAGTCTTTTAGTTTCATATGATCTATCCTACCTTCACTCTAGTTTCATAGCTCAGTCTGCTACAGCCTCTTACAAACAGTAATGTAAGCGGAAATTGCCAATAGTTCTGCGGGTCTCTTGGGGCTTTTAATAAGATTCCTCAATATAATCAGATATTTTTCAGTATAGTCACAAAGGATAGATTAGTCTATTGAGTTACAGTCTGTAATTTTCATCTTTTTGTAGAAGAGGGATTCAAATATGTTAATAAATATAAAATGAATGGTTTCAACCATTTAGTGCTTGTAGTGCTTGTAATTCTCCATGGTATGTCTCCTTTAACACTGCCATAAAGATCTAGAATTTAACCATGACCTTAAGATAGCTTTCTAAAACTTACTGTATCATAGGATTAAATCTTATTCTGTTGGACAGATGCTGAGTAAAATACAGTAGCCAGGCAACCCCCTTACTATGGATGACTTAAGTTCAGGGGTCAAATGAGCTTTGCCAGTTGGTCCCTGTCCGACACTGGGCAGTGGTCTGTCTCTCTGCTCAACAGAAACCACATTTTACCCGCTGGCTGTAGCCCTCATATCTGTGACAAAGAGCGACCAGCAGGTAGGCAGCTGTGCCAAGAGTTTTCAAAACAGAGTCCAGGCACCTGCCAGAAGGAAGATGGAGAATAATTCAGTGGCTTCACCAGATGTTACCAGCACCCTTCCAGAGCACTATTACATGGGCAGTTTTTGGCATCATCTGTGGGAAGCGCTTTGTGTTTGACAACACATGGCCAAGCCTTTTTGAAACAGGTAATATTGACTGTCGCTGAGGAAGATCTTGTAGAAAGAAAAGAGAAATAAACTATTTATTTTGCAGCCTGCAGTGTGCAGCCTTCCTCTGTGACCTTCAGTATTGAATGTTGCCTCATTGCATCTAACAAGTAACAAACTAATCTGTGGTGGGAGTTTATTCAGAAATGCCTCTCTTAGGAGTACCACAGCTGCACTCATAGGGACCCCTCTGACAGCTCTGTGATGTTTCCCAGCAGGCACAGGGACACAATCAGGCCAACAGCAGCGTATTGGTCCTGCCCAGATATAGATCTGCCTGTCAGATAGGACTCAAATCATCTGCTCACACAAAAATACATATATTGTGTGACAAAATAGTGCAGTCTGACACGTGTATTCAGCAACTGAGTCACTGTGGTGTCTAGCATCTGGGGTGGGGGAGCCCTTCTGTGTGGAAATTGCATGTTCTCCCTGCGTTAGCGTGGGCTTTCTCCAGGTACTCCGGCTTCCTCCCACACTCCAAAGACATGCAGCTTAACTGGTGACTCTAAATTGTCCTTAGGTGTGAATGTGAGCATGAATGGTTGTCTGTCTCTATGTGTCAGCCCTGTGATAGGTGACCTGTCCAGGGTGTACCCTGCCTCTTGCCCAGTGACAACGGGGATAGGCTCCAGCCCCCTGGCGACCCCCAATAGGATAAGCGGTTACTGTAAATGAATGAATGTACCTAATAAACTGGCAACTGAGGACCAGTTTTCCCTCAGAGCTTGTAGTTTCTGTTTGCCGAACCACCCTATTTTTAGTTACTGCCTCTGCGACAGCTAATTAGGTGTTTTTCTTTCTCTCGACTCTCCCAGAAAATAAGGAAAACATAAAAACAGTGGCGAAATGTGATAGCTAGCTCAGTAATTCATCATCTCTGTCTATGAGACACCCCAAAGGAGCAGTGCCAGGGGACGCGACAGTCTGCATATTTGTTTAAAAAGAAGTATAACTTGTGTCTTAAACATGGGTAGATGTCGACCACGCCTTTGCCTGACAGAGAAATGTAAAACTGTTGATAGAACTGGAACACTCTGTTCATATAAGCTCAGCTTCACATGCAGTACAGTTGGATACAGTATATCAGAAGAGACGGATTATTTCATCACAAGCTTCCTGTCACCTCACTCGAGAGAGCTATGGCAGATCCTGACATAAATAACCCCAGGCATGCGTGTAACAAGATGTGACACCTTGTATACACTATACCGAGGTGGCTGAAGCGTGTGTGTGTGTGTGTGTGTGTGTGTGTGTGTGTGTGAGTGACAGTGTGTGCACAATTGCAGGTTTGCAGGGAGTGAGTGAAAGAGACAATTATCTGCTTTGATAAGTTTTTTTTAGTTTAAAATTGTACTCTGTTTTGTGCTGACTCATGCACTATTGCAAGACACTGCAGTGGTGTGTGTGCATGTGTGTGTGTGTGTGTGTGTGTGTGTGTGTGTGCATATATGTGTGTGTGTGTGTGTGTGAGTGTGAGTGTGTGTGTGTGTGTGTGTGTGTGTGTGTGTGTGTGTGTGTGTGTGTGTGAGAGAGAAAGAGAGACAGAGAGAGGGGCTTCCAGAGACTCAGTCAGCCCCAGTAATGAGTTTATGATGTTATGGTTTTTAGGGCAGAGGTAACATAAAAAAGACAAACTGCAATTACTTTACTGGCCCTTGGGGGCCACGGAGGTGACCAGTGACACATGTATTGATTTTGTGGCTATTCTGGCCCCTTTTTTTGAGTAACAAATACAGAAAAACAGCCTGAGGAGTCTGAGTTGTCCGCAGTACTTTATTTTACAGAGCGGCTGCTGTGTGATTAAAACCTGGCTGTTATATTTAAGCCATAACTCTGACTTTTCGCCAATCATGAATTCATTCATAAATAAGAGATGGTTGAAATGTCTTCCCAGTGTTGGTGAAGGCTGTGGCCAACAGAGGGAGATGTTGGTCTGCAGTTAAACCATCAAGACAAGTGAATCTGTTGCTTGATGTCTCTTGATGAGCCCACACAGGCACCGACCTTGACTTGACAGATAGATTCATTACAGCAGCATATTTATTCCAGTTCTTTCACTATGAATGAGAATGTTACTGATAGATGAACCTCTGAGCTATGAAGACACCCTTAAAGGAGCATAGATTCAGTCATTATCCATCTGTCACACTGCTGCTGCTCCAGTGGAATATGTGCTGTTATAACAAAAAGGTCAAGAGGTTTTACAGCAGAGTCCAGATGATCTGTGGGAAACACGAAGAGCTCTCACATTCAAAATGTGCAGCAGAGGTGATTAATGAGGCAGCAAATCCTCAGACTTTAGTGTGGTAGTAACTGCAGGAAAAGTACCAGGGATAAAAATGAAGAAGTAGTGCTTCCTAGATGTTTTAATTTAAAGTTTTACTGCATTTAATTAAGACTACTTTACAGAATTAAAGTGGATTTAAAACCATGTACCATTACTAGTATTTATCATTAACAGGAGCAGAACCTCATATTCAATATCTATGTAATGTGTGATCTGTTTTAAGAGTCGTACAAAGACAAATTCATTAACAGAGACCACACCAAAGGTTTGAGTAGAAGGATGAGGGGGTGAGGGTCAAGGGATGAATTGATGAGGGCCAGAGGAATGTAGGGATGGAGGGGGGGATAAAGGTTGAGGAGATTGGGGATGAAACGATGAGGGTTAAGGGTTAAGGGATGAAGGCATGGGGAAATGACAGCTAAGGGAGGATGGATGAAGGGTGAGGGTTGAGGGGAGGAGAGATGAGGGGATGGGGAGAGAGGGGTGAATGGATGAGGGTGGAGGAATGAAGGGATGGGGGATAAGGGTTGAGGAGATTTGGGATTAAGGGATCAGGGTATGGAGGGTGCGGGATGAAGGGATGAGGGTTGAGGGATGGGGGATGAAGGCTAATGAATGGATGGGTGAAATAATGAGGGGATGAAAGGTGAGGGATAGATTGATGAGGGTCAAGGGATGAAGGGTGTGGGGTGAGTGAATGAGGGTAAAGGCATGAAGGAATGAGGGGTGAGGGATAAATGGATGAGGTGATGAAGGGATAAAGAGTGGGAGTCAAGGGATGAAGGGTGAGGGAATAAGAGGATGATTAGTGAGAGATAAATGGATGAGGGTAGAGGGATGAAAGGATGAGGGGATGAAAGTTGAAAGATAAATGGATGTAGATAGAGAGATGAAAGGATGAAGGGATGAGGGATGAGTGGATGAGTTTTGAAGGATGAATGAATGAGGAGATGAAGGGTGAGGGATAAGTAGATGAGTGCTGATGGGATGACAGAATGAGGGGATGAAGGGTGAGGGATGAGTGTTGACGGATGAAAGGATGAGGGGGTGAAGGGTGAGGGATGAGTATTGGGGGATGAAAGGATGAGGGGATGAAGAGTGAGTGACAAATGGATGAGTATTGTGGAATGAAAGGATGGGGGAATGAAGGGTGAGGGGTGAATGGATGAATGGATGAATTGATAAGGATCAAGGGACAAGGGGTGAGAGTCGAAGGATGAAGAAATGAGGGGATGAAGGGTGAGGGATGAGTGTTGAGGGATGAAAGGATGGGGATGAAAGGTGAGGGATGGATGGATGAGGGCAGAGGGATGAAGGGATGAGGGGTGATAGATAAATGAAAGGGTTGAGTGATGAAGGGATGATGGGTGATGGAGGAACAGATGAGAGGTGAGGGATGAAGAGATGGTGTTGAAGAGTAAAAGATAAGGGGATAAGGGTACAGGAATGAAAGGATGAGGTGATGAAGGGTGAGGGATAAGAGGCTGAGGGGTGAAGGATGACGGATAAGTAGATGAGTGTTGAGGGGTGAAGGGATGGGGATGAAGAGTGAGAGATAAAGGGATGAGGGTTGATGGATAAAAGGATGGAGATGAAGGGTGAGGGGTGGGTGGATGAGGGTCAAGGGATGACAGGATGAGGGGTGATAGGTGAATGAATGAGGGTTGAGTGATGACCGGTGATGGAAGAATTGATAAAAGATGAGGGATGAAGACATGAGGTGATGATGACCGATATGGGTAGAGGGGTGAAGGAATGAGGGAAAAATGCAGGTCATGGACAGATAGATGGATGCATGTGATGAGTGTTGGCTGAAGGTGGGAACATGGAAGAAAACCGGGGAGTTGAGAGCGTGAGGAGGTAATGGATCAGGTGTAGGTGAGGGTGTGGTCTCTGCCCCCGAACTCTGTTATAAAACTACATCATGTAATAGACACACTGACTGTAGTAGTCACACTCAGTGATCTTAACTCCACACAGACACACAGAGAGCATGTCAGATGAAACTTCAGCTCCACTGCTGCTACTACTGGAAAACATCAGCTCTAATCAAATCTCCCCTTTATTGCACACAGGCTTTACTATATATAAAAATATGACGTGTTGCTCCATCTAGTGGTTAAAGTGACCTCTCTGGAAAATGCATGTAATCGTGCACACGCAGATTAGATCATTCATCAGAGTCTTGGCTCACAGTCCTGTCTTCTTACACCTGGAGAGAGATGGTGTCATGGAAACGTCTGATCCTAAAGAGGTCCAGGTCTGCAAGAATGAGACTGGAACAGAAGAGGACAGGTGGAACTGAAGGGTTTTTTTTGGATAAGAAACTATACAAACCATAACAACAACGTTCTTATAGATTTAAGAAGAAAAACACTTGTAAACATTAAAGGAAATCTGGAGGAGAAGGTGTGGTTTGTAAATGAAAAGCAGTAGTGGACAGCATGTACAAAACCTCAGCTCTGAATTATTCTGGCACTAATCAGTGGCTTACACCCTGCAGTCTTTTTTCCCTCCCTCCACCTGCTACCAGACCTTCAACTTTTGGGTGAAATCAGTGGTGTACCCTGAAGAGGGAGACATTTATCAGTTTTATTTTATTTGATCAACAAGTCAAAGACACCCTGCAGCAGCCTGCAGGCACGTTCATAGGCAGCTGGAGAATATAAATGCATAGAATAAATTAAAATTATGACAACCTGTAGGTTTCTAAATACTTGGAAAGTGTTCTGTTTAAAAGTTTAAATGCTTTTTAAAGCCCACTCCACATTGTGTCATCTCTTTCAAATCAAACCCGTCTGGATGTGATTGTAATTATTCATTTTTTGAAAGTTTTTCTGCTGACACAAAGAAGCGCAGAGTTCACGGTGAAAAGCAGCAGTCCCATCTGAGGAGGAGGAGGAGGAGGGGAGGGCCGGTGTGTCCCAGCCCTCTGCATCCAGCTGGTGCGTCGCTCCTCAGCAGTAGCGCGCCACACTCACTATGGCTTTAGCCGCAAGCAGGACGCTTTTGGCGCTATTCGTCACGTTTTGCGCACCGGGATGCGGATGGACAGGTAAAAAAGATTTGTTTACGTTGTCCCTGAGCAGGTGCACGTTTTGCACTAGTGTGTTATGCACTTTGGGAATTGTTTGGGCACTGTTGCTTTCTCCTCTGGTAGTTTAATGGCTCCACTTTTATAGATGAGAGTGGGTGCAACGTGTGCTGTTGATCAGTTTATTGCTGCAATCTGCGCATTTTAGTGCGTTAACATCACAGTCTGATGCTGTTATTTTTTTAAAAGGTGTAAAACACTTGCATGCATATTCTTGCCTGTGCATTCCCCCAGTTGCTGCAAATTTTTCATGGAAAAAATAGATTAATTGCATCCATGTACAAAGCATTACAATATTTAATTTGGAGTTTACAGTTTGATTTATCATTTGCATTTGTGAAAAAAAAGTTTAAGTGAGCCATTGCAGCAGACACAGACTGTGACAGTGTGCACTGTTGTTACTTTATGGGAGGAAAATATGATGCTGGCGTCCCAGCAGCAGTCATGGAACAAGTTCTGACCTCATACAGTAGGCACATGCTGGAGGAGCTGTGATAAAGTTGATAAATATCAGTCTGCATCACTGTGTTTTCATGTGAGGGGTATCAGGCCAAATTGGTGACTAATCTGGCTGATGGTGGTGATAAATGACGGGCCTGTGAAGCTCAGGAGAAAAGAAGTGGTGGGGTTTCTGTCTGCACTCTTCCTCTGGACAGAGCTGCTTTGCTGCATGCTTTAATAGTCATATCCATCATCAGCTATGAGACAGGAATGGGTGAAATACTCCTCAAAATGCTTTTTTACCCACAAGGAAATTTATTTTTCATTTTTTAAATTTATTTGATTTTCAATCTACATCTGCACGGTGATCTGTCAGATAGATGAAGCAGTTTTTGACAGGCTCACAGACCGCAGCACACATGGTTTTTAAAGTTTCTCGAACACTGTTTGTAAAATCAAATCTCAGGGAAAGAAGCCCAAATCCTCCAGACAGTCACAACATCCAAAATATCAAAAGTGCCATAAAGCCTGATGAGTTTCAGAGGGCTGTGAGCCAAACCTTATGGCTGAGTTTAAAGGCACGTTACAGCCAGACTTTCTTTTCTCTCCTCTTTTTCTCCTACATACTCCACTTATACTGTCAGTCGATCTGCAACGTTTCTTTATGCCTCCGACTCAACTGCAAGCACTTAGTGCATGAGGTCATCGCTTTCTCTGAATATAGGCAGCTGCTATTTGTTGTGGTCTTTTCCCTCTCAGTCGTTCTCTTTTCCATCTTTTGGGAGGCATTTGCAGAGCACTTTTTCTGCGACACCCCGCTTCACATTCATCCACTTATATACATTCACACCTGGGAGCTACTTGATGCAACCACAGTTCACTGCTGCGGGCCGCTGAGCAGCAGTTTGGAGTTAAATGCCTTCCTCTCGGGCATTCTGACAGTAGTTGTTAAGGGAGAGGGGAGTGTTACTCATTAACTTTCTCCACTCGCATGTCATCAGCTTGTCAGTCTGAAATTCTTCTCAACAGCGGATGAAATTGGGCCCTTGGGAATATCTAGACACCTAGGCGGGAGCAGCGCAAATAGAGAGAACAGAAACATAGTGTATTTGGATGATAAATAATGTCAACTTCTTCCATGCAGCCACAGTCCATCAACTCCTGGAAAGTGTAGAGAGTAATTGGGGCAGAGAGTGAGGGGGAAAGAGGGAATCATGTCTTTGCAGGCCAGTGGAATTTAATTTCTCTGCCCCACTTAACATGCTGGAATTTGGCAGGAGTGACAGATCTCACTGAAAACTCTCAGAATCAGGAATTTCATGACTTGAACTTTTTTGTAGTGGGAAAAAATGACAGTCATAAGGAGGCAGACATGAGAAAATCTAATATTTCTAATATTTTCCACAATACTGGGTACGACTGATCACCTGACTTAGCTCGAACCAGCACCCCCACCCACCTGTGCCTGTCAGACCTGCCAGCAATGACATATCTAGTGTCATGATGTCATCTCTGGGCATTGTTCCAGTTGTTTAAATAAGTACCACCTGGGCCATGAGCACACCTGTCATAGCAATGTGGATGTCAGCATACTAAATGTGTTTCAGTGTGAGATGTCAGTGTCTATTAGAGACAGGACATTTGAATCATCTGAGAAGTCTGTTAGGTCGAGGTTTTGACCACCAACACTGAAATGCAAATACGTTTTCAGACTGTAATTGCATTGGCCAGCTTCTGTTGCTAAACGCCACATGCCATAAATGTCATATGTATGCATGTAACCCTCCCAAGCTAAACAATTACTCATGTCAGGGTGTTGCTTTGAATAAAATATGTTTGTAGTCACATTCCACTTTGAAATAGGCTTAACTCCTGACAATAAAATGACAGCATCCAGTCTGACATTGTGGTGATTGATGTGCCGGTGTGAGGAGGGCAGCAGCCATACATGGTCATGGTCTCTGTCTGCTGTGTCGGCTTTGAGTTGATTACTGGGGAGAGTGTGCTGAGGGTCAGAGGTGAGAGGAGTTAAAAGCTGGAAGTACCAAGAATTCTGTCGCTCCTGGCAAGTTTGACACAAGCCTCCCCACCCAGGTAGATCTATGTTCTTAGGGGCAGCTCAAATGTGTTTTTAAATGTACTCAAATCCCATAGGTTTGCTTTGATGTGAACAGCAAAACACAAAACAGGAGCTGGTCTTTTAAAGGAGTAGTTCAACATTTTGGGAAACGTGCCTATGAGCTTTCTTGGCGAGAGCTAGATGAGAAAATCGATCTCACTCTCACATCTGTAATTGTGACCCAGGATGGTGTGATCATGCGATCTAAGCCATACAGACTATCCGCCGTCATATTACAGCAGCAAAGGAGGAAGTCAGTTGACGTAGTATAAAGAGCAACAAAGCCCATGTCAGAGTGGTGGTAGATGGGTCAAACACACACAGGACTACAACCCAGGCATTAAGCTTCCTATCAATGCAGTTTCACTCTGAAGTCGTAGAAATCCAACGCTTGGGCAGTGACTTGTGGCGTCAGAAACCAACGAAAAAAGGTGTTCTTAAATATCTGCATGATACAGGGCTGGTCGCTGTTATAGTTAAATGGTACTCTGAAGCGTCATGGGGAAAGTTAGAATGAAAACGAAAGTTAAGGTGTCAAAAGTCTGAGTAGGGCTTGTGGGAGGGGTGGTGTATGGGTCCAGTAACCACCAACCTTCACCCATGAGAGTGGTGTTCACATCCCGTAAGATTCTTAAGCCAAACCCTGTTCTTTTTTCCTAAACCCAACCACATGTTAGTTGTTGGAGGAAAAAAACATCAATTGCCGATGTTGTACTGACGTAGTGTGTTCATTTTGAAAGAGACAGTATGTAAACGTTAAATTTTCTGTGAAAACCGAAGTGTATTTTGAAAGAAGACAATGCATGTAACAGGCAGAACTTGATACGGCGTCCCTGAACGCCAACAACCAACGCACCCAGCAGAAGATCCTTGGCTTAGCTTAGCATCAACACAATGGGGAAACAGCTGGCCTGCTCTTTCTAGAGATATAAAAAATGTGACAAGACGCACCTTGAAAGCTGTTTGCCTTGTCTTTATGCTATGCTAAGATACCTGTCTCTTAGGTGTTTCATCTCTAATGGGCAGATGTGAAGGTGGTGTTGATCTTCTCTTTGAAGTCTCTGTGAAAAAGCAGATAAGAGTATTTACCAAAATGTCGAACTACTTCTTTAAAAATAAGCAAACAAAAGGTTTTATCACCCTGTCCAGCCATGCAGATAGTTAAATTGGCTTTTATTTGCCTTATTTCAGATATCTGTGTATGACTCTTTTGAATCCACCCTAGAATGATGAAGTTGAATGGAATTCTGTTTGTGGGGCACAAAACATAAAGAAAACACATTAATAAATAACATAACTCCCCAGAAACAATGACTCATGATAATCCCCAGAACATGCTGTCAACAAGTTTCATGGGACCGTTTCTTAAGCAGAAAATGTTTCCACTGAAAACTGTCGACAGTGAGGTCTGTGAAATGTCCAGCGTGACATTGTTTCTGGAAAAGATACTTTGTTGTTGAATGTTTTCAGTGTTGTGAGTGCCACAAATTTAATTCTATTCAGAGACAGATATTTTTTTTAAAACATGTGGGCAAATAAAACCAAAACTATCTGCATGACTGACCAGTGTTAAGTGAGAATGATGTATTTATTTACTTGGTAAGTTGTGCGAACTAGCCCTTTAAATCAATTTCATGGGTTGATGATGGATTTTATGGTTCAATCTGACCAATCAGACTTTAGGTTTGTTTAATACATGAAATATGACTTCACATTCACATGTTTCCTTTAATTATTGCTAATGCTTCAGTCACATGGAATCAGGCAGATGGTAGCCGGCAGACGGACAACACCTACTGGACGGCACGGGAAAAACAAACAAACAAAGTCTGATGGAATGGCAGGACAGCAAAACGAAACACGCACGACAAAATGTCACAATGGTGATGCTGTATACCGTTTACAAAGGATGGAATAAAATATGTTTTTAGAGTATGCATTGGGCTTTTTGGCCTTTATTTGATAAGACAGTGGTAGCGTGAAAGGAGATGCTATGCAGCAAAGGGCCACAGGTTCGAATCAAGCTTGGACGTAGCCTTTGTACATGGGGCACCCACTCCACCAGGTGAGCCACTTGCCACCCTGGAATAAATGTTAAATATGTTAAATAAAACTATTTTGTTTATCTTATTTTTTGTTATTATTCTAGTAATGTCCAGATTGCCCATGTTTTCTTCTGGTGAGAGGAAGCTACGCAACATCTAGTTGTAAATTCCGTTGCGGAGGATGGCGAAAAGTTAGAATATTTTTAAACTAGGTGGCAGTGCCATCTACCATTATCATTGCCGATACTCTGATGGCCTCACCTAATTTTACCATCCTGCTCTTGTCCACTAAAATAATATAGGTTTATTGTTACCGTCTGCATGATTCCATGCGAAAACAGCATAATACGAACAACAAACATCAAGAAGGCCCTGCAAAGAAACTCTGCACAGACGTCTCTGAGGTTTCATTTATGTCTTGTAATGATTAGGGGATCAGGGGCAGCTGTTGCTCAGAAGGTAGAGCGGGTCGGCAACTAATCCGAGGACCTACAGTCGATCGCTAGCTCCTCCAGTCCGCATGTAGAAGTATCCTTGAGCAAGATACTGAACCCTGAATTGCTCCCAATGGCTGTTCCATTGGTGTGTGAATGTGTTAAAAATTAAGTAGCAGGTGGCAGCTTGTATAGTAGGCCATCAGTGTGTGAATGTATGGGTGACTGTGACACATAGTGTAAAGAGCACTTTGAGTAGTTGGAAGACTAGAAAGACATCATACACTTGCACGTGCAGGTCCATTGAAAAAAAAATCCCCAAAATAGGAGAGTGGAAACTTCATTGTCACTTGCGTACCACCTCCGGTTATTACAGAGAAAAGACACCTCAGTCAGTGCATACATGTCTTTGTTGTTTCCATGACAGCAAATTATATCTACAGCTACTGATTTATATGACTTTAATCTTAACGCTGCATCACCCTAACCTCCGATGAGTTCCCTCTAACTTGTAAACCCCTCCACACATACGTCCTTCTGCACACGAGCCTTCACTGGTGATCCTGGTTATTGATGGGAGTTTGAGGACAGTTATTAGGGGTTAATGGCAAACTCATTAGGGGTGAGTGGGGGGTCAGCGTCTGTGATTTTGTGCGCGAGGTGAGAAGGTGCTCTTATAAAAGTGGAGCACATTGCAGGTGCATGAGTGCAAGCATTTTCTAGAACAGTTTAACAGCAGTCCTTTGACCTCGGGGCTTAACTGCATATGTTCCTCGTACCAACCTACACATGCACATACACGTGTGTCTGTCTGTCTGTGAAACACTCACACTCACACTCACACACACACACACACACACACACACACACACACACACAAACATTTTGATTGAAAAAAGACAGTGACATAATGGCCCTCAGGCCCTGCCCTCATTCTTCACATACTTAATACTTTCCACTGTCTAACTTAATCACACTCTCACTGTCTGTCTGTCTTTTAAGTGTTATATTATTGGTTTCCCATGGCAACCGCCCTGAAACCAAGCCTCTCTCTGTAACATTATGATGTTACAACCACTGAGTTGCTAAACTGCTTCCCAAACTGTTTATTCTTGGATGGCAATCATGCATCTGCTGCGCTCGAAGGAGTCTTGATTTAATCAGAAATATCTGGTTTGCCCTTGGATCATAAATTTCCATAGAGGCCAAATCACAGAATGATGTCTGGACAGAGGAGCAGATCCCTTCCTACGTAATACACGGCCTTATTGGAAACAGGGGGGCGAGTGACTGAAGTGCGTCCAGACTTGTGTCAATGCTGTCTGCCACAAACAGCTGATAAAATTGACTCCACGCTAACCCTGCATTAATGAGGATATAATGAGGAGAGATTGTGTTTGTTTTGGGAAAACACTCACACTCCTTCACACACGAGACACGATGTGATCCAAGTCTATGGCTGAGGGTTTGTGCTATCTAGAGTTCGCAGAAACAGCAAGGTGACAATCTTTCAGCACGTAGTAAAATTCACAGAGACAACATTGCAGGCCTCCGAAGAGCTGCAACCATCTGTAAACCGCAGCGCACGAGGCCTGAGTGGCAATTACTTCTTAATGTGAAAAGTAAAAGTGTAGATCCAGCTGGGCGCACACCTGCAGACAACAAGAATTCAAAGCGATGAAGTGATTTTGTGAGGATGCTAAACTGAAACGGCTGCTGTAAACCTCTGGGGAGCAAAGACAGTCGTAAGAACCAGCTGTTTATGATATGGACAGACAATTCTGACAATTATATGTGACAGCGATGAATGACCACCATGCTAATAAACCCTGTTCTACTTTGTTTAAGCAGATCCCCCATTTAGCCAATGCTTGATAGTTCGTATTTGGATCCTGAGATTTAAACCTGCTATAATCAATATTTTGATGACAAAGAGAATTATCACCAGACTCTGCAGTTCAGCTCAGCTTTTTGGACCATTTTAATGTAGCATCCTCCAGTTTATTGTTTTGGTTTTATGGCCCACAGCTTTACAGTTTTGGTTCGCCCTCATTGCTCTCATCAGCACCTTTTCCAGCTGCAGCAGGCAGCTGTTTTCAGCAAAAAAGAAACCTTTGATAACCCGACAGTGCGCCATCTTTCCAGCACAAAAAAACAAACAGACACACAAGTGAGCCACTTGCTGCAGCATTTCACTGCTGAAGAGTCAGATATTTTCCTCAACAGTAGGTGGAGACCAAAAAACAGAGCTAAAATTAGGACAAGCATTGGAACTCCAAAGTGATGCTAACACTACCTTACAGGCTTTTTGCTGGCTGTGCTGAAGTATCTCTATACGATATTCATAGTGCATCTATGATTCAGAGGTTGTCTACACATGGTTCTCAACATGGAAGTGATTGAGCTGGCAGCTGGGAGAAAACGATGCTAACAGAACAAACAGTGATAACAACAGCAACAGTGCTGACAGAGCTAAAGGTGTTAAGCCATGGATGTGTAAAGAGAACTGGTTACATTGTTGGAAGCGGGGCCCTGTTCATATTTGCGGTATGAAAATTGCCTGGATCCTGATATGAAATTGCAGTTCGCAGGGTTGCAACACTCAAATTAAAAAATATATTTACTGATTAACAGGCGTCTCTTTCACAGTGTAAGTCTTTGGGGGAAAAAAGTCTTTTTGGGCCCTGTGGTATTACATGACAGACCCAGAAGTTGTAATTCCACATTTGGCCACTATGTAAAATTGTCTTTAAAACCCAGTGCTGTTCCTAGGGGGAACCAGAGGCAAATTTATTTTCACTATGATGGTAAAGGCACGTCCTGCCCTACTGTGCCTTATTCTGTCCCTGAGTGGCTTATACTGATATTCTTACCCTAACCCTAACTAAATTCACTCCTCTTGCTTAAACCTAACCAACCCAATCAACGAAGGCAACAAGTACTAGCCAGTCAGAGGGAGAGAAGGGCAGGTCTGGTCTTTGCCATCCTAGGAAAATCTGCGAACTGGAGGGTACCAACACCGTCCCATTACCAGTGATAACAGGATATCTCAATGCGTTCTTTTCATTTCCAATAGAGAACAGAAGAAGCAGTCATGCTGTGCATGATGGGAGTGTTGCTGTGCGTTTGGAGGAGGGGTTGCAGCACGTTCACTGCTCTGTATTTGCATAAAGACCAGATTCACTTTTTGGAAATGAGCCCGTCTAGCGGCAAAACTTGGCCCCAGCTGTCAAACTAGGTGATGTTGTTCTAAAATGAAACAAGATTCAGCAGTGGCATGGCCTATTTTTCACTTCAAATGTTTTTCAGAATAGCTTTTGATGGACTGTTGAGACGACATAATGAGTTCTCTACCATGTTGTTTACTAAGTGAAACGGTGAGCAGCCTTTTGCAGCATTCATCCAATCAGAAGCATTCTACGATTGGGTACGTCACTATTGGGAAGCCCATCAAGTGGCTAGTTAAATGCAGCGGCGCATCCCCTAGTGCCCTCACCAGATCTGGTGGAAACATATCGTAACTGCCATATGCAGAGCAGTGCAGAGCAGTAGCGATTACCTAGCCAGTGGGATATACACACACAAGACTCACATCCACTAACATGCCGCCAGTACTACTACCACAACAAAGAACAGAGAAGTTTAGATTACAAAATGCACAAAGGAAGTGTGACATCTCTGCTCAGGACGCCATTACTCCACTACATCTTTACACAGCAAAGAGTTGTTAGCTGCTTTATTAATGGTTTGAATATTGTATAAAGCTCCTTTAACCAAAAACTTTGTGGACATGTTTGCTGTAAATGAAACACAGCATAAGTTCTAGCAGAGCAGTAAAATCTGTCTCTGATTCAGTATCACTGGCTTATTTGCAGCTGTTCAGCTTGTAACATCCAATGAGATCCATTCAGAGCAGACTATAACCTGTCACTCCATCATTGTTACAGTTATGGGTAGTTATGCCAACGCTGTTTGCTGCTGCACTCCCTGGACCACCCTCAGTTTCTCCCCGCGGTATTTATGATGTGGTTGATTTAACTAAGATTTAATGTTCATGTATGCAATAATATGTTAATCGAAATTTAATTCTCCCAGCAGTTTTCTCATACCAGAATCTCTAACAATAAACCATCTGCTAAAAATAGTCAATTCTCTGACTCTGAAGGGAGCTAAGCAATGATATGTACATACACTGATGATGGGTTTTATGTATAGTTCATTGGGTCAGGGTTTCTGAACAAGTTTTAAACACTTTTCTGACTATGAATCAGACTTTTTGCAGATATACCCTTACTTATGTTGACTCAGCTGAGGTTTCAGCAACCATGCTTCTAGCTCTCAGACACAAGGCCATTATTTTGCACATGATGATTCAAGTCAGCTATTTTGAATATCTCAGAGTGGATGTTTATGATTTCCGATGTCTCCTCTGGGATCTTTTAGCAGATTTTCAAACAAGCTGAATCCATAATTTTATATCGTGTTAAAGTCACGCTCAATGCTTTATTTTATTATCTGGGTGTATTGTTGGCCTGTTGGATTATTGTGCTGTTACCTCTACAATGCATTAGCATGCAAACCAAAAGAAGAGCAAAGAGGCAGTTGCTGTCCAAAGCAGAGTGGTGGTTACTATTTTTCTTGTTTTGTTTTGAGTAAATGTAGCCAAGAGGGAAACTGAAGATTGCTCTTTGTCCCGAGCCCGTAGCCATCCAGGCAAATCCTCATTTATTTATTTAACCATCAAATTAGTTTGTATTTTTCAGGGCCGCCTTACACGTAAGTTTATGCTTCATCAGAATCAGAGTTACTTTAATGCCAAGTACAATAAATCCAGAGGAAATTGTACTAGTGGCACTGAAGAGGAGGTTTATCAACAGCTTACAGGACTTGAACAGTAGGCTTAGACACTGCCACAATGTGGAGGGGCAACGGACATTTACATAAGCGATAAAGACAGAAAGGACTGTTTAAATAAACTTTATACAGACACAATTTATCCTTACATCATTTGTTTTGCAGCAGAGAAGCCCCTGCGGTCACACAATGGGAAACAGACATCTGTAGACAAGGGCCTGAGGGAGAGCTGGGAGCCTTCGATTCATCTGGACGGAAGACCGGTGGACCGCTTCGTCATCAGCCCCAACAAGCCCACGAGGTCACACCGCTTCACTAAAGCGGGAAAGGACAGTCGCTCTCCTCTACTGGAGGATGTAGGTAAGGCAGAAACAGAGAGAAAGTTAAAAAGAGAGGGAGAGAGCAAGATGACGACAGTGACATGAACGAATCGGAGCTAATGAGTGTGTTTCTGAGGAATGGTGGCACCCCAGAAATGTTTATAGAGGTGGCCAGATGGAGCCACTCAAAGTTGGGTTGGTGCACCAAAACCAAAAACCATAACTAAATTTTGGGAATCAGATTATACTGTCGAAGTATGAAGGCTAGTTGAAAACTAATCAATATGGAGCGCTAAGGATGTCTGTTTTGGGATGTCAGTAGTTAACTGTTGAGAATATATAGGACCTCTTACACATGTTGGTCTATAGTTTAATTTTGCTATTCTGCAGTCTACAGCACTGCGCACCACCAGGGTCTGGTGAGAGCTAGCTAGCATGAGCAGCTCACTCATTCAGCCATAACTTCTAGTAATGCCGTCCTGACCCCACAGTGTTGCTGTGGAAATATAGTGCCCACCCTCTGGTCTCCTCCAAGCTTTCCCTGGTGAGTAAGTGGCTCAATTTGAGCTGTAGAAAACCTTTTAGCTTTGGTGACTATGCCATCATTGTTAGCTCTGTCACCACTGGTAGCAGTGTCAGCACAAGTAGTGGTGTTAACATCGCAAACAGTGATAAAAGAGTTTTGTGGTTCAATATGAAGTCCCATACTCACTGGGCGACCAGAGGGGAGACCTGAGGGTGAGCACAGTGTTTCCATAGCAATGCATTCTGCCACCGGAATGGTGTTAACAGCTGTAATCGCCAAATTAGCAGTGCCGCTAACTACCTAACATTGGCTCCCTCCCTACCGTAGTGGCCAAGAAACCAGTGGAGATGAAGTTTAGGCCACTGTTAACTTGTCTTTCTGGCCATCTGTCAGAATAGCAAACAGGAAACAAAATAAAAACACAAAAACACATAAAACACAGAACAATAGGCCCACAATTTCTTAATCTCTAACTGAATAGCGCATTGAAACAGCACTGTGGTAACACTCACAGAGTTGAAGAAGTGCTGGACTAAATGGAAAGACTTCTTGTATTTCATGTCTTTTTTGTTTTTCTTAAAAGTTAACCAGTTAGTTAGCCTACCTGTTAATGGGTGTTCACCTTTCAAAAGCAAAATTAGCCAAAACTGACATCCCTAATACTGATAAACTTTGATTTCTTATTTTACAGTTAATACTATTTGATGTGTATAGACTAATACCAGTACAGTTATCATTTTGAGTTCCAAAGCAATCCTGTTTTAATGTTTTTTTTTTGTATATATAAGGTAAGTTATTGATCTTCAAACAGGCTGGTTGTCCTTTTCCTGAAAAAGAGAAATATACAGCTCTTATTTGAAGTAGTACATTGATTATAAGGAACAAACTATTTACTGGGAACAAGCCTTCACAAGTTTAGGGAAGACTTGTGGGTATCCATCAAACCTATTTTCTTTAGGATATCTTGAGGCGAGAGTTCAAGGGACCCCTTTGAAAATGGTCATGCCAGCTGTTCCTTGGCCAGAATTTAACCGAAATGTGAAGCATTATTTGGCCCCCTTATCAACAAGCAATGCTGACATGGTTGGTACCAACAGATGCCTTAGGTTGTTTGGTTACACAAGATACCACTGTCTTTGCACTAGCTTAAAAAATGAGCATGCCACTTAAAGACATTACTGCAAGACACATCTCAAATTACTTTTCCAGAGGGCACCTGGGTGGGGGAGGTGGAGGGGGGTCGGGGGTCAGCAAGTTTATCAATTGGGCCATGGCCCCCCCATGGCCCTTCCTTATGGGCGCCACTGTTGAGGTACCTGAGGGGTGCTGGTAGCACTACTAGACAAAAAAAAGTCATTAAGAGGATAATAAATGGAGGGAGAGCAAGAAAAAGAGGTTTGGCTTAAATAATGGAGTGAGCTTTCAGATCCTGGAGTTCTGCTCTTTCTCAATATAAGTGCCAAGAATGAGGAGGGGGATGAGCAAAGCTGTGTACAAAGCAGAGACGCCAGGAGGTGAGGTGTACACACGTGTAGGAGTGCATGTACGATTGATTTTTATCAGAGCATTAGTTCATCATTGGACGTGTTGTGGTCCAAGTTTGCCAGACAGAGAGCAAAAGCACTGGGGGGGGGGGTGCGTGACGGGCGATCATCATCCCAGCCCAGCAGACAGCAATTATTTTAGGCTTTAGCAGGACAGTATTTTTAGGTCTTAACAGATTCTTAATTTCTGATCCTGCCTTGTAAAACATAAGACAGGTCCTTATGTTTCTATACACACAGAGTTTGCAGTGTTGACACAGTCTAGCCTGCTTTTGTCATTATTCCATTTTCCTCCGTCCTTGGCATCTCAGAGCCATACTTCATCAGCGGCGCAGAGTCTGCAGCCAACCCTTCTTTTCCACATCCAAACCCAACCCAGCTCCTATAACCCAATCCCCTGTGTTGTGGTCACTTGTTGTGTGTGTGTGTGTGTGTGTGTGTGTGTGTGTGTGTGTGTGTGCGCAACATGTGTGTTTGGTGGTGATTGTGGTAGAGTATAGGGATGGTGCCAAGTGTTGAATCATACATTGTCTTGTGTGGTGTATCAGTGTGTTTTAAAAGTATGCATCTTTACATGCTTTTGTATGCCGCCCAGTGTGTGCTGCGGCAGCCCTGTGGTCTCTCCAGCTCCGGTGCAGTTTGCCATAAGTCTCTGGCAGCTCAGCAGCGTCTCGGTGTTGCCTTTCCAGAAATTCCTTGCAGATCGTGTGTTGTTCCCTCAGCAGCATGAGAGCAGCATCAGTCATCATAAATAACACCATGCTGTTTGCCTTCACATCATTAATGTGTCTGGCCGGCCGCTGTCAAAACAACACAAACGGAGTGATGACTTTTCAGAGACGAGAGGGGGCGAGATTGAGAGTAAAAGCAGAGGCATCCACTTTTCTCACTGACATGGGGAAAAGGAAAATCATACATGTTTAAAGTTGACCACAGAATAGAAAACATAACATTTCCACTTGAAAAAGTTGTCATCTGGTAGAAATGATTCAATTATTTTTAAATTTAGTTAATTCCCTGCTTGCTTTCCAAGTTCCTGCTGGCCACATCATTTAACCATTCCTTTTTGTTTCATTTTTTAGACCCTGAATGGGTTAACCTGGATGGCTTTGCTGTGTTGGGCGGTGCACCTGTCAGCAACTCATCAGCAGGTAAACCTGATCTCTAGGCATCTTCACCACCAACACATGGGAGTGGTGTGTCTCAGTTAACAGCTGTACATGTACAACTATGTGGTGAAATCCATTAGAAGTGGTTTGCTGCAATTATCTGCTGTCATCGTGGATATAAAAGGAACCGCCGAATCTAATGTGAGGATGATTCACATTGCAATGTCTTAGGGCTCACTTGTTCTGTCCCTGTGGGATCAGCAAGGAAAAACAACCCCTTGTCTCTGACTCATACTCTTCAGCCAGGTGTGTTTTTCTTGCAGGTGATCCAAAGTTAACATCTCTGTTAGAGTTTTGTTGCCTTTAATGGCGTACACCACATTAATTATCACATATTTGCCTGACACTGCTTTCAACAGACTGTGAAATGAGAGGAAATTAGAAATGTGGTCTTCATTAGGGTCCTTATGCCTGGTCTTAAGCTAAGTCAGTCTTAACCTAGGCGTTCTATGTCTGACCTAATAGTTATGTCGCTTGCACCATCTAAGATTAGGCCTTCCTCTTGCTAAGACGCCTAGTCAGGAGCAGGCGTAAAAACAAAATCTCAGCTGTTTCTATTTATCAGCAGCATGATACAGAAGACCCACTGACTCTGAACAAAAAACAAATGCATTAGCTTATCAGCCTAAGTCTCCATTTGTTTAGCTAACGTACAAGCACGAACACATGTGTATTCCTTCCCCTCAACTTGTTGAAAGAATGACCAAACAAATGCTCACTCATGAAAAACACTGCTAATGTCAGTTATCAAGCTAGATAGCGACCTAATTAGTCACTGCGGTCCCATCAGATGCTGGTGTGGTTCATACCTTTAAAATACCACTGTGCCACAGCCAAGTTTGTTTACTCTTCCTCTCCTTTCTCTTACCTGTAGAGCTCTACCTTTCAGCTGTTAATCAAACACAGACGTGCCTCTCCTGCACAACTCTGTCAATCTTTACATCTCTGTGTCAGTGAAATGTCCTTTTCTATTTCTCTGGACCTCCATAATAACATTATTGCAAGTTATAAATGATGAGCTAGTCCACACATTAAGAAAACAAAGGAAGAATGCATTGATGTGTTAAGAGACCTTGATACAGCGTTGAAGATGGAACTCCATTCATTCCTATGAAAGTTGCTCAGTGGCGCTTGGAGCCAAAAAAAAAGCTCTTTTTAGGCCCCAGTTGCACAGGAAGCGTTTTAGCAGCTGGAGGCGGCTTTTTGTGATTGTTTTTAATGAGAATGAAGCTTTTTGCTTGCTGTTTTTGTGCTGCTATGCGCCTCATATTTCTGCATTGTAGGCGCCTAGCATTTTTGCCGGAGCGCTCTGAACTCCTCAAAAACGCCCCATGTCATCTCCGCTTTGTTCCCATTGTCCATTTGGATGATTTGAGAGATTGGTCCTCTGTGGTGGTCATGACAACAAGTTTACAGCTGGTAAACAACATTTTTTGTGATGCAAGACCGACGTGTCAAGCTGCCTCAGAGTCATTCTAAAATATGCCGAGAAAGAACCATCATCGAGGCGAAGCTCCTGGGAGCAGCTTTTTTAGATTTTCCAAATGTTATCAGACTAAATGGAATGAGTCCTGATAATGAAGTGAGTCATTTTGTGGGGGTTGTGACACTCAGATTTATCCATTGATTAACAGATGTCATTTTTCCCAATGTAAGTCTATGGGGAAAAGTCTTTTTGGGCCCAAAGGCATCACGTGACAGACTCAAGAGGTTGTATCACTGTTTGGCCACTACGAACATTGGCTTCAAAGCCCGGTGCACTTCCATGGGGCCTGGTTGAACATGTACAATGTATCCTAGCAACAGATATGCTGCTAGGCAATAGCCATAGTTGCTTAACATTCCAATGAGGCTTTAATTTGGTTAATACAATCGAACTAAAGTCCGTTCTGAAGTCTAAACAAAGAGTGACTTAGCAGTCAGGATGAGGCTTATTAAAGACTAGTTGGTACAACCCACTCCAGATGAAGGCCACAGGCTAAAACGTGTTGCAGTAAAGTTGTTCTGTATTCCACAAGTGCTGCTGGAGTTTCAACTTCTTTAGACCTCTTCCTCTTCTCCGTGCACCTTGGATGTAGTAGGACGTAAATTGTGCCAGAAACCCCCACCCGGCTTCTATAGGAAATTAGTAGCAGACCGAACTGCTTGTAACCTGACTGACAGATTACCCATAAAGTGTACTGTGTTAATATGTGCATAGTCAATGAATTAAATTAGTTATGCAACAGAAAATTAACTGCCAACAAGTTTGACTGATTGATAATAGTCATTTTCAAGCAAATATGCAACACATTAAATGTTCTTAAGTTTTCTTTAGTGAGTTTTTGTCTGTTACATGTAATACCTTTTGAGTTTGATTTTAAAGATATGTCACTTGCCACAAAGTATGATGGGCATTTTGAGTTATTTTTGGGATATTTATAGACCAAATGACTCAGTGAGTAATAGAAAAAATACGTGAAGAGCTCTAATATTTATTTTCCTTTGGTTAAAATAAACAGTCTTCTCATTAAAATCAAGCACACTAAAGGAAGCATATTTATCTGTTTATTTCAGTGTCGTGGGGACATCTGGACTTTTAAGCATGTGTCATGTAAACACTCACTCGTCTGTCGCAGGGCGAACACAAATAGACACTCGTGTTCATACTGTTCCACATGGACAATTTAGTCTCTCCAAACCACTTGACTTGGCGTGTCTTCGTGCCGCGGTGGGGAAACATGGAGAAAACCCATTCAAATTCCAGACTGAAAGGATTAGGACCAGCAACTGAACCTTCTTGCTGTGAGGCGACAGTGCAAACCACTGAACCACCACGCTGCTCTGGAGTTTCAGTTGAGTTTGTTTGAGGCAGAGCCGCTCTGGAGACACGGCTAATCATATTTGTTGAGTTAAACCTCAGCGCGTGGAACCAGAGACTCGCTGTGTTTCTGGCAAAGTAGCATCAGAATAGCAGCCAGCAAAGGAAGACATAGCATGTTGTGAAGATTTAGCACACTTGTGTTAGCATTTCGGTAGAGTTATCCGGCTATGTAGCTACGTGCTAATTATAATCATCCCACTTAATATTTCTAGTGATTATACTAGCTGTTAGCCTGGTAAGCTACAACAAGAGATGGATGCTGCCTAAGCAAAGACTAATGGTATGATTTTTTTTAGGGTACAGGTGCTCTGTATTTGAATTAAGCATTTTGTAGATACACAGATGCACCACTGCTGATGACATGTCCCACTTATCCTGCCATAGTGACAGCTTGATCGTTCACATAAAGTCATCTGGTTATTTAAAGAGAACACGTCCCTGGGTGGGGTCGAACCACCAACCTTTCGGTTAACAGCCGAACGCGCTGACCAATTGCGCCACAGAGACATGTTTTTCAGGGGTGTGACCATAAATTATATGGCCCTCCTACCTGTATTTGTTACAGAATGCTCCGGCCATGATGCTTTTCCCTTCCCATTGCCAGCATTAAAAAGCTATCTTTACCACAACGAGGCTGTAAAGCTGTGGTCCGCGGGATGATCTTTAGTCTCATTTAGACACTTGTTAGCATCCGCCTTTTCAAAGATAAATAAAAGCGTCAAAATTTATGAGTGAGATATTTACTGACGTATTTTATGTTGTAAAGCAAAACATGAAAGTCTCTAAAACTTGACCACAGATTTTATTTTAGACATCTAACCAAAAACCCATTGCCTTGATTATAGGGCTTATTCTTGGGACAATCTGTTTGTATAGCAGAAACTTTTGTTGATTTGTCTTATGCATTCTCTCACATTTGTACCCTTCATTTACCTATTATTTTAATTTCACATGGTTTTTGAAGAACAATACGTCCCTGGGTGGGTTCGAACCACCAACCTTTCGGTTAACAGCCGAATGCGCTGACCGATTGCGCCACAGAGACATATTTGACTGTATAATGAGGGGGGTGTCGGGTCTGTATATATGCCCCTCCCACCTGCATTTCTGCTATTTAATTCGCCATTTGATATAGGCCTATGAGAAACTTAGAAAACTAAAAGATGAGCATTGAACAACAGCTTTTTTGATTTGTTTCCTGCTGTGAATGTCCTGATTTTAGAGGTATAATGTTGCTTTCTAAATTTAGCTACTACGCTTCCATAGAGCCAACTGTTTTTTTACGCACAACACGTCCCTGGGTGGGGTCGAACCACCAACCTTTCGGTTAACAGCCGAATGCGCTGACCGATTGCGCCACAGAGACATATTTGACTCTATAATGAGGGGGGTGTCGGGTCTGTATATATGCCCCTCCCACCTGCATTTCTGCTATTTAATTCGCCATATGATATAGGCCTATGAGAAACTTAGAAAACTAAAAGATGAGCATTGAACAACAGCTTTTTTGGTTTGTTTCCTGCTGTGAATGTCCTGATTTTAGAGGTATAATGCTGCTTTCTAAATTTAGCTTAGAGCTTTAGCTTAGCTCCATAGAGCCAACTGTTTTTTTACGCACAACACGTCCCTGGGTGGGCTCGAACCACCAACCTTTCGGTTAACAGCCGAACGCGCTGACCGATTGCGCCACAGAGACATGTCTTGTTGAGGGGTGTGGCCTCAATCTGTAAGTCCCTCCCATCGGTATTTGCTATCAAGTGATTCAGGCATGATGTTTTTATTGTAGCCCTACACTGAAGTTGGCTTTGCCCTGATTCCCTTTGTCAAAAAGCCTATGGGATTTTTCCACTGGGTTTTGGATTACTGCAGAAAATAAGCCCTGTAGCAAAAAATGTTTATGGTACTTAAACTGGTACTTTGATTTTTGAACCCCAAATGCAATCGCCAGCAGTAAAAATCTAACATTAGGCTGTAAACGAACTACATGATTTAACATCTCTACCACAACAAGGCTGTAAAGCCATATTTAGCAGGATGATGTTCTGTCATCTCATTCATCCATTTGTTAGCACCCGCCTCTTTTATGACAAATAAAAACTGCAAGTTCACGAGTGAGACATTTACTGACGTATTTTATGTTGTAAAGCAAAACATGAAAATCTCTAAAACTTGTGCTAACCACAGATTTTATTTTAGGCATCTAACCAAAAACCCATTAAAGAAAAACATTGAAAGGATTGCGGAAAGTCTGTCATGCTCTCATCTTTTCTATTTTCATAAAGTGACCTGGTTTTTGAAGCTTAACACGTCCCTGGGTGGGCTCGAACCACCAACCTTTCGGTTAACAGCCGAATGCGCTGAACGATTGCGCCACAGAGACATATCTGGTGTTGTGGTGAGGGGGTGTGGCCTCAATATATTAGCCCCTCCCGCCTGTATTTCTGGTATTTACTTCTAGAAGTCAGGCTGGCTAATCAGGCCGAAACTTAGAAACTTTAATCAAGGCATTGCAAACTAAAATTTAGAGGTACAAACATAGCTCGATTTTTATGCATAATCTTCCTGTTACATGGAAAAAGTACAAGCTGCCATATGCATCAACTTTATACATTTATATATGCTCCTGGTTTGTCAGTCTTTTACACCTGGACATGAAAGCTAGCATGACCATTCACATGAAGTTACTTGGTCAAGAACAATCGCCCCTGGGTGGGCTCGAACCACCAACCTTTCAGTTAACAGCCGAATGCGCTAACCAATTGCGCCACAGAGACATACTTTTGAAGAGTGTGACCTCCAAATATATGCCCCTCCTACTTGTATTTGTTACAGAATGCTCCAGAATGCTTTTCTGATTGCGCCACAGAGACGAGTTCAACCTGGGTTTGAGGGGGTGTGGCCTAAATGTATAAGCCCCTCCTATATGTATTTGCTTTTTACTTCCCAAGTGCAATTTTGTTATTTACTTCTAAAAGTCGGGCTGGCTAATGAGGCAGAAACTTAGAAACTTTAATCATGGCATTGGAAAGTGAGCATTGAGCATCAGCTTTTTGGTTTGTTTCCTGTTGTGAATGTCCAGAATTTAGAGGTGATGCTGCTAACATGGCTTTCTAACAATCTCTCATACTTTTGCTCCTGGATTGTCAATTTTTTATCCCTAGACATGAAAACTCTTATAATCACATGAATTCTCTTGGTTACTTAAGAATTGCACGTCCCTGGGTGGGCTCGAACCACCATCCTTTCGGTTAACAGCCGAACGCGCTGACCAATTGCGCCACAGAGACAAGTATGGCTTTGGGCTTAGGGGGTGTGGCCTAAATGTATAGGCTCCTCCCACCGGCATTTCTGCTATTTACCTCGAGAAGTAAGGCTGGCTAATAAGGCGGAAACTTAAACTTTAATCGTGGCATTGTAAATTGAGAATTCATATCAGCTTTTTGGTCTGTTTCCTGTTGTGAATGTCCTGAACTTAGAGGTAAAATGCTGCTAACATGATTTTCAAACATTATATGTTCATCAGCTTATTTTCCTGTTATATGGAGAAAGTGAAGGTGTGTTGCGCAGACTTTCAGAAGTTAAGTGGGATATTTTCTTTCCAACTGTACTCTAATGTCAAGTCATACAGCCAGAGAGTTGCTCCTAGTTTCTCTGATTTTCGCTTTTCACTTTTTCACTTTTCACTAAACCAAATGGTACCAGTTTATGTTTGCAGAGTTTAGATTTGCTTTAGAAGGTGGTTTAATGTGAAAGACAAACTTGCTTTCTTCATCTCATTTTTGAGGAGGGAGTAGGACATTCCTCAGCATGAGTCTGAACATAGTGAGGTGGGTCTGTCTGTCTGTGTGTCTGTCTGTCTGAAGGCCAGCCTCACAGCACCTCGGACCATCGAGCTTCCAGGAAAAGACAGAAAGGATTTGGCAAGTGAGAGCACTGCGAAGTCAATGGTTTAGTGGTCCGCGGCATGGTGACCTGGGCCAAACTATGTACTGTGACAGCTCTCCAGACAGAAGAGAAGAGGAAGAAAATAAGGAAAAGGAGATTTAGCCTGATTAAAACCAAATGTTTTTCTTTAAACTCATCTAGTATGAGCTCAAGATGGTTAAACAGGTACAGTGGGTATGAGACAGAGGACTCATCAATATTATTGTTATTCTGTTACCCAAGCAGCAGGAAAAAATGTCTAAAATATACAGAGAGTAGGAATTAAACATACCATATTTATCCTAAATATGATAATGCTGGGTTATAATTCATTGCAGACTTTCAAAATTAACCTGTGTTTCCAAAATACATTTAACACAATAGTAACACACTGTAACTTTGGCGGATAATCAAATAAACACACAATCCGCAAGGTTCAAGTTTCTGAATCTTGAGTTCCTGAATTTATTTTCAGGGCATTTTAAAATGAGTGGAAATAAATAACAGTCTGGAAAAGTACATTCCAATTTATAGAATAAAGGTTTAAATGGAAGCAGACAAAAAAAATCAACAAAAGCAACTGTTGACAAGAAATAATAATAATGATAATCTTTACTTATAAAGTGTTTTTCAAAAGAGATAGCTGGGAGAGAGACCATGAAGAGCCTTAAAAGTAATCAGTAAAATCTTAAAATCTAAAACATACTGGAAGCCAGTGCAAAGAGGCTGTGGTTTGCATTATATGGGATAAAAGAGGTGACGACATTGGTGTGATCTTGTTAAAGTTCTTCTACTAGCATTGATTAAACCCTCACTAACTCATCTCTGCTCATCAGAATTACATATATAAAAGTTTTTTTTTTTTCATGACAAAAATTCCCTCATGCCGGAAAATTGTATTAAATGAAACTCTTAACCTTTGCCTCATTTAGTATGGGCAAATCTATTAATGTGCAAATGAGTATTTGCCTCTGTCTTCATTGCTCGCTACACCAGAAATGCAACAGTAATAAGTAGAATGAGCCTTCCACTTAACTATGTTATCAAAGAGCTTTTATGGTAGTTCAGTTAGAAACACTTTTGTCATAGATATAACCATTTATTGTAACAAATGGAAATAAAGTTATGTTTGACACTGAGGGCTCCGCTCTTGTGGTGCTCCCTGGATTAGTCAAGCAGCATGCTAAGCCAAAACAGGGAGCACAATGCAGAAAACCCCACCAAGTATACAAGAGTGGGCCCAAGCACAACCTTAAATACCATTAATCCTTAGAACCATGATAGGACTCTGAGTAAGAGACGTGGAGGCTGAGGTGGTAGAAATGGCAGCAGCAGCAGCAGCAGCAGCAGTGTAGCAGGGATCAGTGAATAGGAAGCCATATTCCAAATGTAGGCTACTGTGACTTAGGTTGGATACAGGAGCAAACTGCAATTGGTTATTTGTCTTATTCATTCTCTCACACTGCTGTCGTGTTTTTTCTCTTAACTCATCTATTTGCATAAAGTCACAACGATTTTGAAGAACAGTTGTCCCTGGGTGGGCTCGAACAACCAACCTTTCGGTACAGCCGAACGCACTGGTCAATTGCGCCACAGAGACATTTGTGGCTCTTAAATGAGAGTGTGTGGCCTCAATATTTGCCCCTCCCACCGGCATTTTGCGATTTACTTCTATAAGTCAGGCTGGTTAACATGGCAGAAACGTAAAACTGAGCATTAAGCATCAGCTTTTTGGTCTGTTTCATGGTTGCTAATGCTAGTCTAATCTTACTTGCACTCTGTTAAAGTTTAGGTTACGAACATACTGCTATTGCCTTTGCGTCATAAATTCTGTCATATAGCTGTCTGAATCATATTTTTTCTGCTGGTTTCGCAATCTTTTTCACCTGGACAGGAAAACTACAGTAGCATAACCATTTACATAAATTCACCTGGTTAAGAACAATACATCCCTGGGTGGGCTTGAACCACCAACCTTTCAGTTAACAGCCAAATGTGCTGACCAATTGCGCCACAGAGACAAGCACACCTTAGGGCTCATTTATGCTCAATGTTAAATACTGATCCGGATACGGACGGAGCCTTCTGTCTGTGCTCTGCGTTCATTTCGTCTGTATTTCTGCACGTTTCCATAAAGCTTACAGATACGGGCCAAACTCGCCTCCTACAACGCTGCCTCTGTTTTTGTCTTTTATGCAAGAGGTACATTATCAATATCTCCTCCACAGTTGCCATGTTTGTTTTTGAGTTTGTTGTTGTCATAAACTTTTGACGCTGGGCTGCCTCCTGGAGGATATATTGGTTAACATCCATGCCGACGTAAAGGACGCATGGAAGTATGTGGGCAGTGACGGTAACATCGTTTGCAATGGACGTATACATTGTCGTACGTAAAGGGAGCATAAATAAGCCCTTGGACTTGAGGGGGTGTGGCCTAACTTTATAAGCCCCTCCTACCTGTATTTGCTATTTACTTCAGGCTGGATCATATAACAGAAATCAGAAATAATGTCCTGAATTGAGAGGTATAATGCTGCTAACACTGCTTGCTAAATTTATATGTTCCTCAGTTTATTTTCCTGCCTTATGCAGACATTTAGAATCTAATGGTGAGGGATATTTTCGTTCCAATTTTACTCTGCTATCAAATTCAATTAGTTTAGATAAAAGAAGATACTGAAGTGAACAATCTCTCCCACTGCTGTCTGAGTCAAACTTTTGCTCCTTAACTAATAGCACAGTGGCAGTAACTTCTGTGTTTATATAAAGTCACATTGATTTTGAAGAATACGTCCCTGGGTGGGCTCGAACCACCATCCTTTCGGTTAACAGCCGAACGCGCTGACCGATTGCGCCACAGAGACAAGTTCAGTTTCTTGTGAACGCGGTGTGGCCACAATAAATATGCCCCTCCCACCAGCATTTCTGCTATTTACTTCTAGAAGTTGGACTGGCTAAGAAGGCAGAAACTTAGACACTTAGGCACTTGAATCATGGCATTGTAAACTGAGCATTGAGCATCAGCTTTTTGGTCTGTTTCCTGTTATGAATGTCCTGAATTTAGATGTGTAATATTATATAACCCTTGTTCCCAATTGCCAGCTCTGACATGTAGAAGTTAAAGTGAAACTTGCAAAATACAGATATGTAGCTACACCAGACCTCTCCTCTGATACCTCTTGGTTTGCCATAGCGTTATGCTAACAATATGGAAAACTCATCCCCACAAATTGATGGGATTGGTTCCTTATATGTGTGACATCACAAACCCCAGTCTGGTTTGAGACTGTCATTGGTACACTGCAGTTCCAGGTTGGAGATGTTCAGCCATGGTGCTGACTGTTGATTTTGCTCATATGTTTTGTTGCACATAAAAACACCACATGGACATGTTAAAAAGATTAAACATTTGGTTTTCACTGGAGGTTCTTTGAGTTCAAGTTTAAGTTTAACTGGCTCCTGTCTGGGTTCATTTCCCCTTTTGACTGTAAATTTGACAGGTTAATGTAAAATACAGCGTCTACTAATTACACCTTTAACAGACAAACAGTTACAGATGGTTTGATGTCATGTTGGCAGACAGATACAAGGAACATACAGAACAGATTATCTAAGAACCTTGTACAGGTGCAGGAGAATCTTGGAGTGATCTGAAAACAGGAAAAGCAACATCAGAGGGAGAGTTGTTGCATTATCAGACAGCCAATTGTCCAGACTGAGAAACGGACTCAGCTGTGCTGGCAGCACAGAGGGGAGGATAGAGACAGAGAGACTTAAAGACACTAACAGAGAGCTACAACAAACCTCCTCTTTCTTCCAGGGAGCCTTTCTAGTGTGCTTTTATACTCCTCCTCACATCCTCTTTGTCTCATTTTAGTCTCTGCCACATATACAGTGTCATGGTGAAAGCCCACCAGCACTAAAACTATCTCTCTCGCGCTCTTTTTAAGACATAGCTAAAGAAAACTTTTGGGTGTGGTGGCCTCTTTTGGGAAACTATTCTCAGTTGGCCCACTCTACCTGTTCGCTGAAAGGGGAAACCCTACACCACAGTATTTTTTTGTTCTTATAACCACTTTGAATTTCATCAAATTCACTTTCTTACATCAGCTGACTTGTCAGTACTCACCCAGCTGTGCATGCAGCTATCCTGATGGGAAACAGGGCAGATCCTTTTCATCTGACAGTGATTATGAGAAACGGATGAAGGAGGGATAAGAGGGAGGAGAGGACAGAAGAGGAGTTTTGCGTTATGTTGCCAATGCTATCACTCAGCACTGCAGCCAGATGAGGGGGATTGTCTGGTTGTCTGAGTCAGTGTCTGAGTTGTTGTCCAAGATGGAGTCACTACTAGGGTGGGATTGAAGCAGGACACCAGGAGTTGGAGCAGATGACGGGGGGACATGGTGCGGTTCTGCGGCACGTCCCTTTTGAGAGAAATGTGCATGTTAGCTGACACTGTGGGGATGAAAGTGACATGTAATTATGTGTTTATCACTGAGCGGATGCATCTTAAGTGGAGCAATTACATTAAATGACTCTCCATGGTGATTAGTTTCAGCAAAGCCACAGAGGCAGATCCAGCCCAGAGCAGAGATTATGAATGAACTATGGGGTTGTAAAGGTAACACAGACTCTGACTTTTCCCCTCCACTGACAGGTCCCGCCAGGTCTCCACCAACTGCTGCCAAAAATCAGCCCTCTGTACGGCGGGCCACCAGGGTGGACAGAACAGCTCGCCCACAAGGTGTATCTAATACCAGGACACACAGGAGGGCCCCTCAGTCCTCATCAGGTCCTAGGCAACCTGAGAGAGCTGTGGCAGGAGCTCCCCTACTTGAAAGGAGACGCCAACACCACACCAAACCTCAATCTGACCAGAGAAACCGAAACACACCCAAACTAAGTAAGAGGACTCACATTTTACTCTCTTAAAGGTCCAGTGTGTGGGATTTAGGGGCATATACTAGAATATAAATTAATAAGTCTGATTTCTTTAAAAGAATTGTTGTGTTTTTGTCAGCTCAGAATGCGCCGTTTTTATCTACATAGGGAGCGTCCTTGTCTGCGAACTCTGCCATGTTTATCCACGTGAGCCAAACAGCATCAGAGAAAGACTGATTTAAAACATGAAATGCTATAATCAGTGTAATAACCAGTTTTAATCACGTGGCCTGTTAGTTTTCAAGAGGAAGAGACCTCTGTAGATAATTCGGCTCCCAGTAAAACCTCCCCAGCAACAAACACTGAAGGAATCCTAATTGGGAGTTCATGTTTGGTACACAGAAGAAGTTTCAGCTGGTTGCAATCTGCAATCCTCACTGCTAGATGCCACTAAATCCTACACACTGCTTTTTTAAACACCAGACAAAGCTTTCACTTAAATTAAAATATGATACTGAGAAGACTGGCAGCCTCCAATGTACATTTTGCAAATCTTGTTTTATTCATGTAATGAAAATTAGCTAAATGCATACATTTTGTTTGCACTATCTTTAGTGTCCATAGTGTAAACCCTGGCCGTGCCTGGTATCCCTTTCTATTCATAGCATCTGAGTCCGTTCATGTGGTGTCACTGCAGGCACAGAAAGCCCTGGGCCGGAGCGCACCCGCCAACAGAGCAGTCGCAACCAAAACCACCACACCAGGTACATGCAGGTTTAGAGAACCTTTTTAGCACTGTAAATATCTTAAAGTAGCTCATCAATATCCTTGTAAGTTTGAATTTTTGATATTTGGTTGGGTTTGTTTGTTAAAATGTGAGAAACCAAAGGCAGGCCTTTATCCAAATAAGGTGATATTTTAAAGAATTCTTCACCTGGCAATCGACCATTTGTGTATCAAGTACTGAGCACATTACCTTGAATTAGTGGAGAAAGTGTTTTTTCTTGCATGCCTCCTCGGTGAATGAAGAGCAGAGCCCAAACACATGCGCATGCCCAGGCACGCTTCTCTGCAGTACATGAGACTGTTTGGACTGAGGTGTCTTAAATTGTAATGTTTCAGTAGAAATGCATGTGTTTGGGAAATACTGAGCATACCGATGAATGAATGAGGCTTTGTGGGAATTTGTAAACAGATGTATTGAAATAGTTTGGTTGCTGTTAAACATGATCTCTATTTACTTAAATTCATAAAGAATGTTCACACTTTTTGGATTCGCCATGAAGGCATGCAAGAAAAACAAAGTTTTCTTCATGAAGTCATGGTAATGATTGTTATTCAAATGGTCATTTTGAAGGTGAAGTATTCCTTTAATTTTGGTTTGGAGCTGGACATGTTTGTCTCTATGTCTTTGTGTGTCTGTATTTGTTGTCCAGAGCCACCGGAGTATGAGGCCCAGGACATCAGTGTCAGGGTCATGTCTCCTCAGTCGGTCCTCATCTCCTGGGTTGACCCTGCTGTTGAGATGGGAAAGGTCAGCCCTGGGGAAGTCAGGTGAGGCCTGTTTAAGTATATGTGTGAAAGAAATTTGATTAAAAACCAAGATTGACTGAGTAATACAGAATGCTAACCCTTTTCACTGGAATAAAAACTTCTATATTTTCTCTAAACCAGATCATACACAGTCAGGTTCAGGGAGAAGGGTGAGTCAGCGCGTTGGGAGTACAAGGACAGCACCCAGAGGAGGATGATGATAGACACCCTGTCTGCTGACGGCATGTATGAGTTCTCTGTCAGAATCTCTCAGGGAGAAAATCAAGGGAAGTGGAGCGTCTCCGTCTTTCAGAGGACCCCTGAGTCAGGTATGCTCACTGCACAGCCACTGCCTGCTGACAGAATATCATTTTTGTAGGTCACAGTGCAGCTTAGGAAAAGTGATGAGTAGCGAGTCATGAGGAGAAGCTATAGAGAGCCAAAGCTCTCAGATATGAAAAGAGAAATTATTTCTGCAGAAAAGAATTCATGCCTGCATAACTCTGTCAGTTAGCTCATTTCTACTTATTTCCTCATACCACACTTCATCACATTCACTGCCTATTTGATATTGGATTCCAGCTTTGGCTGCAGCTCTGTCATGATTGCAGATTTTATACCATGTCATAGCAGCTCCTGAGCTGCGGTTCATTGGAATGTCAGCATTTACTGCCTGGCTCACAGCTCAGATATCCATCTGCAGTTCCATACATGATCTCAACGGGAGGTTCCTGACACCGTATGGCAGCAGTGCTTTTCTCAGTTGAAGCCTTCTGGCACAAACTCGCTGTTTTTACATTCTTTAAGCAGCAATTTCCTCACCCTGTTCCCTCTATGCTGCCTCTGGTTTCTGTCCGACTGCTCCTTCTCTCACCACTGTCTTTCCATTCATGTGTGTTCTCCTCACTTGCTAGCACCATCTGGGCCACCAGAGAACTTCGAGGTCAAGCCTCTGAGGGGGAAAGGAACAGCTGTTGTTGCAACATGGGATCCACCTGAGGAGCCCAATGGGAGGATAAGAGGTCAGGCCAGGAGGAATAAAATATATTCATTTTCTAAATTCAGCCAGCCCGGCGTAAACTCCCTGCTGGATTAGGAAACTTTCTGTTGCTGCCGTTACATAGATTACACCTGGCCCACTGTGACCCCCCGGTGCTGGGGTTTGCGCCAGCTGAATTCAAGTTGCTATAGCTGCTACTGAAGGTCCCTCTCTGGAGATTGCGCTTGCTACTCCTTTCCTATGCAGTATTTGGTGCTGCTGAAATACAAGTCAGAAAAACAGACTGACATGAAATGTGCATTGTTGTTGGAAATGTCTCATGATATACAGTTTCTGATTCAACTTTTCCCCATGGTCTGTTGTTAATAAGGTGAACAAAAGTATGAATACTTGTAGAATCGCAATACTTGAAAATTACAATACCGTACATGTCGATCGGCACCAGGGTATGTTATAGTACTGAATAGAAAAATAAGCATATCGTCCTAGTCCTAATGCATACCCATTGTTATGTGGGTATGTTAAAGGTAGGATCTGGAGGATTTTCAAACAAAACAAAATATAGACATATACAAATGAAATCCTGCTTAATCATCACCTATGGGCTTCTACTCATGTGTGGTGGTGACTCTGTTTGCAGAGCTCCTGCCCTTTAACTGTATTTTGATGTTTTTGTGAGCTCGGACCGCTTCTGGGCGGAGATTTCCCCAGCCAATGAGAGAGCGCAGGTGCCGTGCCCGAGCGTGTCCAAGCGTGCACCAGCGCGAGCCTTGCCTGAACCTCTTCTGTGAAGCCTTCTTCCGTACCTCCGGGCTCCGTACACCCGGACATCCGCACATCCTCCAGACCCTACCTTTAAACATTTCTTGTATGATATGACTTTTTCTCCTGAATGGTCACATTTCATCTCTTAATGACATGCTCTACCTCCACTCAGAGTACATCCTGTCTTATGCTCCTGCTATGAAGCCGTTTGGAATGAAAACTGTGACGTACCGCAGCAGCACATCCACAGCCACCATAGACGGCCTCACACCGGGAGACCGGTACATCTTTAAGATTAGAGCGACCAACAGGAGGGGACAGGGACCACAGAGCAAGGCCTTCAGTGTTGTCATGCCAGGATGTAAGCAGATTCAACTGTAAACAGTATGTGTGTGCATGTATCCTTCACATTTTGATAGATCCTAATTTCATGACAATTTTTGTCTACTGCCAGCCAGCAGCACTGCCTCGTCGTCTTCAAAAAACACAGACAGCCGCAGGACTACTCACACTCCTTCCAAACAGGATACTGACCATGAGGAACCTGACCTCCAGTCAACAGAGGAACCAACCACTCCACCACGCCCCGCTGTACCTGCCAGCAGGCGTGTACGCCCACTTTCCCAGTCACGCTCCTATCACAGCATCTTCTCCTCTGTAAGGGGCTCAGTCAGGAGCACAGTGAACAGAGGGTCATCCAGAGGAAGAACTCAAGACAGAGAAGATGAGGAGGAGGAAGAAGAGATAATACCCACAACACCACCTCCAGTAGTAGAGACGACAACAATGGAGGTTGTGCCGGAGACAAAAGAGCCAGACAACGAAGTTTCCCCTGAATTTGAGGAGGAAGAGGGATACAATGAAGAGCCTCTGACTACTAAGACCCCCAGCCTCAAAGTTTTGACACCCTCCCCAACCAAACCTCAACCCAAGCCAGGGGCTAGAAGGGCCATTAAGATTAGGGTTCATCAAAAACCAGGCTCCAAGGCTGCTTCCTCTTCATCCACTTCTTCATCTTCTTCTGCTTCATCCTCCTCTTCTTCTGCCTCCTCCTCATCTTCTACTACCTCTTCATTCTCACCCTCTACAACTTCATTATCCTCCTCCTCACAAATTCAAGAGTCAGCAGCCAGTAGAAAGGACTATGTGGCTTCCACGTACCCAGAACACAAAGACACCTATGATAAGCCCAGTGTAACACTTATTAAACCCTCCCCTACACTTGTGAAAGAGACAGAGGCTTCATCTGATGGTAGAGATTCGGCTCCAGCAGGTCGTACCAATGGTTCTGGGTCGGGCTCTAGATACGGTTACAGTCGAAGACATCCTGGAATTTTGTTTAGAGGTAATTCAACTCGAATGCTTAATGGTTACAAACCTGCCATCACCACACAGTCAAATTTGCCGAGCAAAACTCCAAACCAAGCAACTTCAAACACACGTAGTTCAGCAACATCACAGTCCACTTTGCCAGACAGGACTCAAAATCAGGGAACATTGCATACTTTCAATTCTAGGTCCCCTTCAAGAAGTGGAACTCACAGCCAGGCAGCATCAGATCCACACACAAATTCCCAGAGCTCAGGCACCAATCCATCCACCACAGACAGAGCAGGCTCTTCTCAATCAACGTCACACAGAGGATCCCACAGCTCTGCAACTTCACACAACACACAGAGCTCAAACACGTCACCTGAGCAAGACACGGCACACAGGGAGGAAAATTACGACAGTAATAACAGAAACACAGACACAGAAGTTACTAGAGTTGAAGAGCCTACTTCAAGCTCAAAACCACAACCCACAGAGGAGGAGAGAGGGGAGGGAGAGGGAAGGGAGGAGAGCAGTAATACAAAACCTACGGTTCCTCGTACAAGACTTAGCCCCTCATTTGCTGAAAGGTTCCCTTGGTTAGCTAGCCGTTACCCAGGAAGGTTTGGTTCAGGGACGAGAGCCTCATCTTCCAGGCAGGATGGTAGAACCCCCTTGACCAGGACGTCATCTTCTGTGGGGGCCGGCAGACCAGTCTTGAGTCGGACACCCACCAGGGTTTCCGGGGCCACAGGTGCTGCAGGAGTATCCACGATACAGGAGACTAGTGAAGATACAAGAACTCATGACTCACTAAAAAACACAGTGGGGGCGGGTTCAGTTAAGCCTTTGACCAAACACAATACAGAATCTAGTGATGCTAGAAACCCAACTACCTCATCATCTTCCTCTTCAGCTGCCTCTTCCTCAAACTCTGACTCCCATCGTTCCTCAGATAGACACGGTGAATCAAGTGAGCCCGTCCATAGAGGAACCACTGATGTCAATAACAATGATCATAATGAGGATTATCTTGATGAAAGGAACAGAGAAGTTAGTGGAAGAAATAATAAACTTACAGACTCCACAACAGCCCAAAATAATCCTACTGAGCCTCACAGAAACACAGAGGACAATGATAGTGTGGATACAGGGGAAACTTCTCCCAGGACGAGACCTGGTTCACCATCTGGAGGCACTCCAACTTATCGTCGTCCTGGTGTTGGGGTCAGTGGGAGGGTACGCTCTCCTCTGCTGGCTAACAGGCAGTTTGGTGGATCTAGGCTTCCCATCAGACCACAGCCAGCACAGAATTCAAGGCAGGGTTCTTCAACATCTGATGCCTCTTCAGCTTCTTCCTCAAATGTTCCCCAGCCAGTTTTGACCTCAGATCGTGACGTTGGCAGTGGCACTACTGTGACAAAGACAGGGGGATTAATTGGAGGCAACTCCCAGTCCACATCGTCATCCTCAGCATCTAGAGACAGCCTTAGGGGCCAGGGGAACCAGGGAGGCCGGTCTCGCTATCCCATCATCAGAGGGAAACCAACCAATGGAGGACAACTCAAACCCAGCAATGGAAACGGTAAAGTCCATAGGTGAAGTGTGTAGAATTTAAAATCACTACAACCACTGCATTACTCCCCCGGTACAAGGATTTGCTTGAGCAAAAAGCTAAATGGTAATATGGTTGATACTAATCAGTACATTATTTAGTAAGAACTTTCATATTTTTCAAATCACACCCTAAACTGTAGAGAACGGTATTTTGTTCCCGTGTATGCTGAGTGTGTATTATGGAAATGAGAAATAAACCTGGTTCAGATTCTCAATATGACGCTGCTTACACTGTATAATTGTTAGGTAAAAATGGACGACCCAACCTGACAGCAACAAGCGATAAAGACTCCTCTTCCTCTCATGGAATCAGCAAAGCCGTTGGTCAAAGGTTTATTACCGGACCTGATGGAAACAAATGGGTAACTATGTTTAAAGAACTGATTGTAACCTTGGTTGTAATCTTACGTTGTGATGAATCTTACTCTTGAGTAATTTATTTTGTTACTGGCTTGTTGTAGCATGACATACTGTAGATTATACTGTAATGCTAGCCTGGCAGCACCACTGATTCGCAAATTCAAGTTAGTCTGGAATCTCCAAGTTCATTTTCGATATCCAAGGGGAGTTAGCAGTGGCCGTAGAACAAAATGCCGCTGGATGCAATTCAATACACCTACAACCAATTACAGCAATGAAACGTTCTACTGCCCCATCTTTGAGGTGAACAGTGGGGCCAGTTGGTAAATTAAACTTTAATCAAATCCTGTCGGAAGTACAGCAAACAACAAAAGCTTCAAGGGGAAAAATGTGCAGATTTTCAACCAGTTCTGTGTCACCACAGTGCGTGCAGATAAATGGTGTTTGGCATCGGCAAAAGTCTGCCAGGTGTTGCGTCACTCACTGGTCCCTGCCAGTGTTTAAGCTGGGAGGTGCTGGCAACACAGAAGGAGGGTGAGCGTTGTTCCGTTGCATGCACAGCCCATGTTGCAATGGCAAAGAGCTGGTTGAAAATCACAAGTGCAACTGTTTGTTCTTCCGTTAGAGAAAATATACAGTCCAGTTTGTTTAATGATGATACATTAGCAAATTCAATAGAACCTTCCACAGCAGCAGCAGCCATCTTGGTTATTTACAAAAATGTCTCAGTGGCGCTCCTCTGTCAGTCATTGTATCAAACCACCCCATATTAGCTAAACAGCTATGATTGGTTGGAAATCTGTTTGAAGGGGGACCAGACCTTCTGCCATACTTTATCTATATATAGTTAATATAGATTTACTAAATATTTCTGTCTCTCCAGGTGGTTGACCTGGAGCAGGGGGTTCTCATGAACCAGGATGGACAAGTTCTTCAGGACTCCAGCGGCAAACCTAAGAGAGTGGTGCTTGGAGAGGATGGACGCACGATTTTTGGTGATATGTTTTAGTGTGTCTTACATGACATTTAAACATACAGCATACAACTTGAACTTGTATTCAAAAATGCCTTTAATCACTCTCATTAGCTTACTGCTTAAGACAAAGTCATAAATATTTTGCTTCCCCTCCTCCTTGCTCCTACACTCCACTGATGACCAGACCATATGGGCAGCCCCCTGGTAAATGAGGACGGTATGGCTCTGTTTGGCCACGGCCGAGACAGCCGGCCTGTGGTCAACCCCAAAGACAAGGTCCTCATGGTTGGAGGGAAACCTCTTCTTGGCTTGGACCTTCCGCACCACAGGACCACTACTACCACCACTACCACCACCACCACCACAACCACCACCACCACCACTACAGCTCCTACCACCACACCTGAACCCACCACCACTGAGTGGTTCATAGAGGAATCTACCACTGAAGCACCCTTCCCAACCTGTCCACCCGGAACCTTCTCCAGAACAGATGAATTCGGGTATCCACTGGTGGATCCAGACGGAATATTGGACTGTTATCCAGAAGGTGAGACCTTGAGAAACACATTGAAATTCATCATAATGCACTGCAAAATGCATTTTAAAAGATTTATTGACAGAGATTTATGCTATAGGAATGAAACAAAATACTGCAGTGCAACATTTCTTAGTAAATAGCTTTTCCACATAGCTGAAGTCAAGTTCAGTGAAGCATTTTAGAGCCTGAATAGCGAACATAAATACGTATGGCCTCACTAAATCTCTCAGTTGTATTGTTTGTCATATCCATCTAGGCCAAGGCTGTGAGTGTTTCCTGTCTATACCCTCAGAGCCCTATAATTCTATAACTGTATGTCTTGTGTGATCTGGTCAGTGTGTGTGTCTCTGTGAGACCACAGGAACCACATGTAAGTCTCCACATCTGGGGCCTGACTGTGGTCAGAGCACTGCTGGTTTAGACAGAGCTGTAAGTTGCTCACTGGCATTTGTGTTATCACACAAAGACAATGAATGAAACATACTTACACACATGCATGAACACACAAAGCATGGCTGGTATAGTCATTACAGCACACATGGTGGGGGAAAAAACAATAAAACAAAACCAAGTCCATAAGATCAGAGTTGTAGATTTGCAATAAACCAAAAAACTAAAACAGAGGGTAGTTTTGTTTTTTTTAAAGATTATTTTACACAAACAAATCTATGTGAGCACACAGCTGCCATTGTCAGAAAACAAATGTTATTTGTGTTGCGTTAGGAACTTTAAATTGTATTGTAATGTACAAATTATTATCCATAATCCATATTAGTCAGGCTTTTTAATTATAAACAGAGAAGAAGTATTGCTGCAGCTAAACTGAGGAACATGATGTGAACATTTGAAGGAACTGATGAAGTATTTGGTTTGGGGCTAATCCTGCCAAGCAGTAATAGATTTTTTTTTATGTGTGTGTTTGGATCCTATACATATACAAATATAGTAATACTGATGTATACCTTCAGTGTAGTCTCTGAGATATTGTTCTCCCCACAACAATGGATAAATCCCCAAATAGGAGCTCATTATACTACAAAAACTTCTCATTATAATGACAACATTGCCTCGTTATGATGACATACGGTGCAGTATAATAGTAAACTCTCCCACTGTAACAAAACAGGCGACTATGACAATGATTTTTGTCCCACTGTGGCAGCTCTGTACCATACAGTGCCCATTATTAGTGTTGCAGGAGCACTTACGAGCTCAAACACGCCCAGCAAACTGAGACAGCTGGAAAGATGTTTCCTCATAAAGTCTAAAATAAAGAATGTGGGGCCAGAATGGATTTTACAATATTTTTTCACTCACTCATCACACTCTTAAAGGGACAGTTCACCCCTAAATCAAAAATGCACATTTTTCGTCTTACCTGTAGTTCTATTTATGAATCTAGATCAGGGGTCTTCAACATTTTTCAGGCCAAGGACCTTTCAGCTGAAAGACAGACGGAGCAGGGAATCCCTACGTATATAAAATTGGGATGCATATTAAACTGGGCCTACATTAACGTGCAGGGCGGCCTAAAGTGCCGTGTCTCAACATACCTTGATATGGTGCATATAATACTAAGCTATTAAAATGAAAATTATAAACAGATTCATATATTTATACACCATGGATTCTTGGGTTAGTTAGGAGTTAGTCTGTCACCAGTGCTGTGCAATGAGAAGTAAATGTTTTTCTTCATTAATAGGCTGATTTATCTTTGCTGATATGTTGGATTCACCCCTAGGGGTGACAGACCTCCTGTTGAAGACCCATGATCTAGATTGTTGTGGTGTGAGTTGCTAATTGTTGGAGATATTGGCCTTCTCTCAAATATAATTGAACTAGATGGCACTCGGCTTGTGGTGCTCAAAGTGCCACAAATACATTTAATAAAATTCAACAGCAATGTCTCTTTTCAGAAATCATGACCTGGTTGCTCAAGATAATCCACAGACCTTGTTGTGAGCAGTTTTATGCGGGAACTATTTTCTCTCTGCTGAACTACACCCCCCATTGCAGCTAGCTCAGTGGTGCTATTTGAGCTAGCAGTAGATGCACAGTGATACAGTGGGTGTAGTTCAGTAGAATGAAATAGTTCCTACATAAAACTGCTCACAACAAGAGTCTGTCGATTATCTGGAGTAACCAAGTCCTGATTTTTGGAAAGAAACATTGCTGTTGAGTTTTTCTAACGTACAGGTCTGATTTTCTGCTCCCAAACCTAAACTGCGACTTGCAATGCCGCAGTCACCACACAACCTGTACATATGACCAATTAGTTCTGCAATCCAACCCGACCCGACCCTCTGACACAAGATCTGCAGCCTGACCTGAAACCACCTGTTAGTAACACACCTGATTGAAGCAACTCTTAAATTCCAGCTGGCGCAGACAACAGAGCCGATACACAAAGTCAGCAGTCAGAGGATTAAAACATTGAAACGTTGAATTAAATTTCTATTATTTTTATTTTATTGTAATTTATTTATCACCCAACATCTGCCATCCAAGCCGCATGTTTTTTGTTTAACCCCGAGCCGAACCCAATGCAGGACTCTGCCACAAGCTGGGTGCCGACTAGTTCCATTATATGTCTATATATGTGGGTATTTCTGTCTACGTGTGTGTGCCAGCTCAGAAATGTGTACATGGTGATGCGAGATTGATGCTCCAGCTTGTTCTGCTTCTCTGACAGAGGAATCCTCAGGAATGGAAATGGACCACATGGTTACAGGGAACATGGTGCCTGATGCTTTAGCTCTTAAGAAAGGTATTGGCTGAGTTTGGCTTTCGGACCGACCTACCGCCACTGGGCTGGGATGGACTAATCTGCACTATAATGCTCATTGTCCCTCGACTGTTGACTGCACTGTTTGTTTATTGTCTGTTTATCTGTCAGTGGATCTGTTTGCTAGCTCTTTCTGTCTCTTCCTCTTCGCCTTGCCTGTGGTCTTCCCTTTGTTTCTCTTCTTGTACGTTTGTTTGGCTTGGTCTTGGTTCATGGCTGGGGTTTTGGATATTTTCCATCATGGGCTGTTTTTAATCACTCTTATTCCAAAAAAACGGACCATGTGAACTGCATTACTAAGCTGAAGAGAATGCCCTGGCTTATGATATTTGCTGTTCTTAATGTTGCTTTGTAATATAATAGATGAACCCGAGCTTCAGCCAAACACTAGCTGAATGGAAAACTGCAGCCTTTGTACTAATTTCACTACAGGTGTTTGGATCTCTCAAGGTTGCACGTGAGCAGCGTTTGATATTTTCTTTTGCCGGGGTTTTGCTAGAAAAGACACACTGAGCATAAGAATATTTTCTCAGCGAATCCCTGCCATGGCTCAAAGCTGGTTGCATGTGTTTGGACCATGATGTAATGCCAAGGCCCACTGATGCGGCACAGGGAAAAAAACTGTGATGAAAGCAGAAGGAACTAATTGGATTTCACCCACTGAATCCCTTAACATTTGTCAGCCGTGGAGACTTGTGAAATGGACGTTGTCTTCAAGCCCCCTCTCACATGGAAAATATGGGTAGCAAAGCATTACATAAGAATACAGCTTTGGGTGTTCGGGGGAAAAAGGGGTTATTTGGAAGTGAGCTCGCACATCTGCCCACAATTAATTAAATCGATTTGACACTCTTATTCCGTAGATCGTGGTGCCAATTACAGAGGATTAATGGAAGACAGCAGCATGTTATTGAGTTAGGATGTAAATAATATAAATCTGTGTAAATCAAAGGCTCACTGACACATGTGTTGTTGCCAGATGAGTATTTTGTCCAGACCACCATGCCACCCACAACCACCATTACCACCACCATGGAGATCCCGACTCTGGAGACAGACAACAGACCCTCTAACCATGGCCCGTCATCTGAGTTTGACCTCAGCGGGAAGAAGCGATTCACAGGTACAGAAATAAGTGTTTATGAACAAATGTATGCTCATGTATATTAGCTCTTGCACACTCTCTCTTCCCTCTCTTTTTGGTGCACAACTTTAAGGGTAAGCTCGGATTTTTTTTTCAGCCTGGACCTTATTTTACCATGTTTTTGTGTCTATAAGTGACTAATAGGAACAACAGTTTTTAAATTGGTTCAGTATTGAGAGTGCATTGCAGACCGCGGTAGCTAAACAGTCTGCAGTGTAGCCATTCATGGCATGGTCGCACCATCAATGTACGTCCACAAAAGTGTTTGTTTTTGCAACTGATTGTCTCAGATTATTATTTTAATGTCTGACCATGAATGGAAAGGATCCCTACAGAGATAGACCTTTTTGTTAAAGAGTGACATACTTTATGTTTAACCAGGAACAGCCTCAAAATAGCTATTGCAGAGCTGACCAGACTCCATTTAAATAAACATTAATTTTATTACAGTGAAACACACTTCATTCACAGTTACACATAGGTTGTGAATAAAATGTTGAAGCCTATAGAGAACAGAGACAAGTCACAAAAAGCATATGAAGTCTATATCCTTGTTAAGACCAGGATACTTTAAAGCATCCAGCTGATGGATCCAAAAAGCTTCCCTTTAATTTGAGTTTCTTTATTCTGCCCCAATAACCAAGTCCCTTTTTTGTCTGCTGGAAGATGTGAATGCATAAGCCTGTCCATAAGCATGGGGGCACATCTAATAGAAAGTATAGAGGGTTTAGGAACTCGACAAAATATCACTCTCAATAATGGCCCAGTTATTTTAAATGATACGTTTAATTTGTTCAGTATGTGTACTGTATCACAAGTGACTGTGTTCTGTCAAAAGCCCGCTTCACCACAATGGGTTTGTAAGCTCTCTTTAAAAATCTATTGGACATAGCTTCAGCCTGTTCTACGAAATTCGTCTCTTCATTACAAATGCGTTGCAGGCGTTGGAATTGGCCATATGGGATGTTTTCTTGAAGGCATGGAGGTGAAAAACGTCCGCTCTGAGGATTGTGTTGCCTGAAGTACTCTTTCTAAAAAGAGTTGTATGTAACAGCCCCTCAGGCCTCTTAAAAATTGTCAGGTCCAAAACATTAATACTGTGCTGAGAGTAATATTTTTCACCAACTCTTGTTTGGTTGAAATAAACCTTTAGTTAGATGTGAAAATATGTTGGCTCTGTACACATTACAATTACGTAAATGGAGTCTAATGGAATTGGCGATAGGGATTTTGGGGCTGTTCCTGGTTAAAACAAAAAGGATTGCACTCTTTAACAAAAAGGTCTATCTCTGTAGGGATGCTTTCCATAATGGTGTCAGACACTTATAATAACAATCTGAGCCTGTCAGTGGCAAAAACAAGCACTTCAGTGGACGTAAATTGACAGTGAAAACATGCCACGGGTGGTTACATTGCAGCCTGTTTTGCGCTGTTCCTCAATACTGGACCTGTTTCAGAAACCCTTGTTTTGTCCCTATTATTCATCTAGACACAAAAACACAGGAAAATAGGGTCCAGGTTTCAAAACGCTGAACTCACCCTTTAACGTAATCTCTTCCAGAGTTGGCTTGAGTTTGATGTGCAGCTCTAAACTTAGATTTCAGATTTAATATCACATTTCCATTATGCATGATAGATCTATTTCCAAGAGGAACTTTAACCCCCTCAGACGGATTAGACTTTTATGTGTGTGTTTCTTCCAGAGTTCAGCTATGAGTTTGCGGTGTAGCTTTAAACTCAGATTTTAGATTAATAGCAAATTCTTATTATCATCAAGATGAATCACTTTTTAAACGGAGTTTTACTTTGACCTGATGTATGACAAACAAGCCTCTAACAGGAAGTAGGGAAATATACTATATGTATAATATATTATTTTTATTTGTTTCTATGAGTTTACTCGACTGTAAATGCCAGAGAAAGAAACATATTATCTTAACCTGACAGCACAATAAACAGAATACGTCTTGCTAAGAAAATCATACAGCATGACCGACCATGTACACCTGGTGTCTGTGTATTACATGTTTTTGTCCTTGTTCATGAGCGTGTATGATGAATGACTCGCTGTGCTGTAAATAACACTAGGCTGATGGGAGTTCTGTTTAGTTTTGTCAGGGAGTAATAAATTTGGACCTCTATCTTGGCTTCTCAGCAATGCCTCATAAATATACAACCCTCTCAGACTTTACAGTAACCATGGCCAAAAATAGGAAAAGTAAAACTTTTTGATGGTGTAACTTATTATTTCCTCATCCATATCATAATGTAGGTAATCGCAGCCACAGGAAAGCACTCAACTATCGAACTGTGCAAGTAAGTGTATCTCTAATAGTGGATTCAAATTGGTTCCATCCATGTCTAATTGGATCATATTAGCGGAGTTCACTGAGGACACATAGTTCAGGGTCTCAACCCCCTGCTTCCTTTTTATTGTTCCTATGTGCTGACTTTGGCCTCTCAAACCATATCACCTCATCTGGTTGCACAAACAGGCCGTGATATCCTCCTGACAGAAATAAAAACAGCATCTACTTGACTCCAGCCCTCTAAAAACTCCATCATGTCAGAGGTCCTTTCAATAGTGCTATATTTAATGACTGTATTTTTGTCATGTTTCAGCTGTCGAAATAACTAGTGCAAAGTTACTGAAACCACAGGCTCTAATAGTACAAGCATTAACACACGAATAACAGAGAGTACTTATTATATAGCTTTGGAAGTGTTTGTCAGTAACATAGTTGGAACAGAGTCATTTTATTTTCTCAGATAAAAGCAGAGATCAAAATATAACCCACAACATGGAGGCAGAGAACCTCCACATACCGTGCCATGTTATTTTTCAAAACTTAACAAGTTGCAGTGGATTATTCCACTTATAGACCCTGAAAAATAAAGGTGCTAACTAAATCCATGTAGGGTCTTTTAGCTTGTCCCCATATACCTCTTTTCTACCGCCATGGAACGGTTTCTGGTTCAGAACCCCAAAAGTTGTTTCCCATCTGGAGCCGATAAATATCAGCATTTCCTTGGCCTGAGGTGCGAACCATGACAACATCATTGGGTGTGTCATGATCTATAGGCTGGAAAGAGAGGATGGAGTCTTGCACATAGTAGTGTTCTGCATATTCTGGTTTGCATTGTCACCTCACGGCAAGAGGACTCCCGGTTCAAATCAAGGGTGGGGGGTTCAAACAAATATCTGTAATAATGGAACGAGAGCTTGCAGGTAAACAATGCATTCTGCCATTTTGCTACTGCTGTTTATTTCCATTGTGCTTTGTGCAACGCCCCCATGTCGATGACACATGCGTGATTACAATGGTTCCACTCAAGACTGGTTGAAACTTGGGCTGGTTTGCTAGATAGCACCAAGGCTTCAGGAATCCTGAAAGGTACCAGTTCAAGAACCAGAGCTAATTTGGTAAATTAGCTCTGCCAGTGGTGCAGTGTTTAGCATTGTCACCTCACAGCAAGAGGGTTCCCGGCTTGAAACCAGGGTGGAGGGTTTGAACCCAGGGTGGTGGAGTTCTCTCTATGTCTGCGTGGGTTTACTCCAGGTACTCTGTCTTCCTCCCACAGTCCAAAGACATGCAGGTTAAGTGTTGACTCTAAATTGCCCGTAGGTGTGAATGGTTGTCTGTCTCTATGTGTCAGCCCTGTGATAGTCTGGCAACCTGTCCAGGGTGTACCCTGCCTCTCACCCAGTGTCAGCTGGGATAGGCTCCAGCCCCCCTGCGACCCCTAACAGCATAAGCGGTTGTAGAGAATGAATGAATAAAGGGATAATGGGAGAGCCCTTTCTGTTCCTTCGTAGAACCTTTCATAAAGCCCAGTCCAGACTGAAGATTCGCAACGAGATGAGTTGAAACTTGTGACTGCTTGCAATGTGCCTGTCTGCAATGCTCTGAAAGCCTGCCAGTTCACACCAATGTGGCTAGACGAGATAGTTTATTGTCTCCAGAGCAATAACTCTCTGTACTACTAGGATAGTGATAGTGAGATACTTGCTACAGCTGCATTTGTGGTAGTGATGAATCGGCAAAAACATAAACAAAATTACCTGAGCTTCAGGGTCTCTGAAAATGAAGAAAAAAATGGGTGCGCTGCACTGGGTTAAGGCACTGTGTGTAAAAAAAATCTGATGCTCTTCTAGGATAGGGTAAATAGTCACATAAAGATAAAAAAACAACAACTGGCCAGCTCATGGTACAGGCAGACAGTCCAAAAATGCATCTGAGGCACTCTGACTGTAGTTAAAAATCCTTCACTGATTCATGGCTAAACTAAGGCCTTGTGTCATTGGTTTATCTGTTAGTTTAAAGAGAAGATTTATGACTGTGCCTTTATCAGCTTCAGATGGACCATATTCATAACAAATACGCCACAATCATTAAGATATCAGTGCACATTAATCAGTCAGTGAGTAGGCTGTGTGTGAGACATGTGCACACACAGCACATATTAAAATAACTCTGCAGCAACTCAATATTGCACATACTATTCATTAAGTTGGGTGACTTACAAGAGATTATAAAAACAATGGTTAAAATCAATGGAATGGAAGCCAAGATATCGTGACTATTGGTCCTAGGCATGAATCAAGCTTTACATCATGCAACTCAAGCCATGTAAGAGGACCTATGGCTCATTTTTCAGACTTGACACAGCTCCTTCCAAATACTTTACAGGCTATGTAGTACTCCCCATGGCGAGTAAATTGACTTTGACATATAAAATTGGTGGAGTGTGAAATAATGCTCACATTCTGGCCAATGAAAATAAGCGGTTATCATTCAGAATGCGAATGAGTGCCGTTAGTTTCAATGCAAGCCTGTTGCTATTCTAACGAGGTGGATAAGTCCTTGAATAATGGCTTCACATTCGTTCACTGACAGATTAAATGCAACTTGTCACTGTGACTTTTCTATTGATTATTGTTAGAGACCTTTTAAAAGGGAAGATTTATGGCTGTGTCTTTATCAGTGTGGTGTCAGCACAATCAGTATCATCTGCTCCAGAAGCAACAGGGGGGACGATAACGTGTCTAACTCTGGACACTATCTATCTTGGTAAACAACGGCTGTCTTGTGATCAAACCTCACATACATGTGGAGCCATCTGAAAGCTATTACTCTCCCTGAGATAAAAACAGGCAGGAGAAGAAGAGCAGTGGAAATAATAAAAGTTAAGGGTGCTGACCGCAGCACAGAGAGAATTCTGCGTTGGCTTGATGCGGAGACATCCTCTCTCCTATTTATTAGCTTAATATATTCTAGGTCCTCTTCAGCAGCCTGCCAGTCCACTGACATCCTTTGCGTGAACTGTCTGACAGAGCCTTCCCCTTAGTCTCCTTATCTGTCCAGGCATGGGTTGAATGAATCTTGCCCGAGGAGAGACGTGGAACAAAGAGTATTAACTAATAATTCTCAGCAGTTGTGTGAATCTTCTTTACAGGAAGATCCAGATGGATGGAATTTGCCACATTGGACTAAAAGATGAGTACCAGGATATTTGGACGATTCCAATGCTAATTTATGCCTTACTAGACTGATATTAGAGTCGACATTATGTGAACTGTCCTGATACTGTTTCCCAGTGTCATTTGATCCAAGTCTGGCTCAGGCACGCCAGTTTTCGTCAGTGTTTTCAGATTTGGCTCTTCAACAAGCAGAAGAAGACAGACAGAAGAACACATGAACAGAGCGAAACATCTGGATCCTCTGTGTTCATGAGCCTGCACTGATCCTGGACATGTGGGCGCTGTACAGAAACGCAGCGTTACAAGCACCCTGTGTATAGACAGACACATAAATCTGCTCACCTTGACGACAGATCATGTATCTCAGGGTTTGAATGCGTAATACGTAAGCCATATGACTGGGTATACACAAACGGTAGGAGCCTGTGACAGCCCTAAACCGTACAGCCTCAGAGACTGTGTGGTGATTGTGTAGATCCTGACACGTGTTAGACTCTTGGCCTGCACAGAGGGCCAATCATCTGGGGAGGTGGGAGCGACTCCAGGCTCCAGCGGTTCCCTCCAAATCCCAGTTAGACTAGGAATTGTGGGATATCTGAAGTATTCACAGCTGTAGGTCCAGCTGGCATTTCCAGAGTTGCTGAAAACAAACAAAAAGAGACAAAAAGGGGAGGAGAGGAAACAAAGAGAAGATACGGGGGCGTTCACATGAGCCCCCAGATTAACTTCTGGCAGCTCGTGTGAAGAAATAGCTCCCAACAAACTACAAATTATTTCTAGGACCCACCAAATAAAAGTTGTATGACCTGGAAAAGTTGAAGCATCTTTTAAATTCTGTGTTGTGTGTGAAAGTTTTTGCGATTAAGATCCTTTTTTTTTTCAATAAAATGCAGCATAAATATTTGCATTCATTACTGATTTCTTTATATAACTGTTTCCTACCACTAGCTCCATATGTGAACTACATCCGGAAGGACCCGGCTGCTCCGTGCTCCTTGACGGAGGCTCTGGAGTATCTTCAGGTCGACGTCCTAGAGGACCTAATGGAGAAGGACAGCCTGGCAGCCAATCAGAAACTGCCTCCCAAAAACAAGCCTCATAACCTCACTGTGGTCGCCATGGAGGGCTGCCACTCGTTCATCATCCTGGACTGGGGCCGCCCACTGAAGGATGATATGGTGTCGGGTAAGAGATGTTTTTCCCCAGTTTTAAAGTTGACATCAAACTAAAATTATTTTTTCCTTAAAAAGGGTTTTAAAAAAAATAGCACCAGTGACAGAACCAGATGTTGTAAACATTCAGGGCGTAGCCCAAACTCAAGGGCCCCCGGCAGCCATACGCACTGTTTTTCAAGTCATTTGAGATGATACAATGCCAAAAAATCTATATATCATTTTGAAACAACAAGATAGCTGCTGAGGAAAAAAAAATATCCAGTAGTGCCAACATTATATTTTGTATCTAACTTTTCTCCAACTGTCTTCATCATTCTGAAACTACAACAAATGTTGAGGATAATACATTTTCATTCCTGCCTCATAAAAAGAGGCAAAAACTGTCTAATGTTCCTATTTTTAAGTTACACAACATAGATAGGGTATGGATTTGGTGTAAACAATATTACTAATTTCAAATTAAAGGAGCTATATGTAAGCATCAGTTACAGTTACGACTGAGCTACAGCAGCACGGCAAGCAGCATTAGCAGTGTCCCAGTACATAGCATTAGCAGCCGGCTCCTCCTCAGCTGTATCCCGGCAGCAGCGTTAGCAGCAGAGAAGCTGGACTTGCTTGAACAGTCCGCTGGAAAACCGAAGATCAAGGATGCGGCGATGCAGCCCTGCCACGGCAGCCGCCCGTGGGCAAACAAGTCAGTCTCCAGCATGCCGCTGTCCAGCAACCTCGAATCTGTTGGGGGGGGGGGGGCGGACACGACTCGCGGCAGTATTTTGAATTTGAGTGCAATAACCGTTTTGGCCACATTCTTACATACAGCGCCTTTAAAACCTATTTTTGTTATACTATGCTGGAGTAGAGTTCACAGAATAAATGTTTGGCTGACAAATCTGCTACATTCGAATCCATTCCCTGATGATCTGGGCCTCTCTATTTTAAATTAGGGATTCTCAACAATGCCAAGTAAATGTGGTCTTCAATACTCTGAATTGAATAACGGGATAAGGTTCCATGGTTATGGAAAATTAATGGATGAATGAATGAGGCTAATGTGTGGTTAGGTGTAGGCACACAAACCACTTAGTTATACTTAGAAAAAGATCATGTTTTAGCTTAAAATACATTGTTTGGGAGGCACAATTCCTGTTAGAAACATAGAAATGTCTGTGTAAAAAACACCTGTTTTTTGTGGCACTCTGCCAGCTGGAAACGCAGCAACGGGTCGCTAAAAAACACTTACATTTGGTGGCTAAACAGCCGCTGGAAACACAGCAAAGTCTGGCTAAAAAACAACTGGTTTTGTTGTTTGTTGGTCTCATACAGTGGACTGCCTTGGTCTGCAATTTCCCAGCTGTGTTCTCCAGGAGGGATGAATTTATGGTTCCAACCATCAATAGTCAGATTTATCACTAATCTGTATGAAATTTCTGGAGGACTGGCAAAAGAAAATTCAAATTACTGTGTGTTTCCACCCACTACTGTTACATGCATATTTGGAGTGGGTTCAGCAAGATAAACAGTTGATGAGGTTATTTCTCTAGTCGGGTGCCCTTAAACCACTGCAGAATAAGATGCTTGAAACGATAAAAAACGTGGCACTCATTTTGTTTCATGTATTTTTGGACAAAACATTACAGTCCACACATATCTGAATTTATGTCTGCTATTATTTTTGATCTCTGTGTCATTAGCCTTTCATTTGTTGTGGTTTAGGTCTTAACATGTTACCAGCATCCCTCCTGACTCAGACTTTAAGAACTCGCTCCAGCAGTTTACTGCAAATAAATCATGAAAAAACACACTGTGGTGAACACATGGAATACGGCTCCTGCACTCATGCAGAGCTTTTCAGGGAAAACCGAAATTCCTTTGACCTATAAAGTGACACATGGGGGAAAAAAGGGACAGAGGAGGGAGCGAAGATAACAGCATACTGTATGAGACGTGGTGGACTATCAGAGGTAGCAGTCTGGCCAGCTTTGAGAGGCAGTGCGTTTTCTTTGGCAGGGAAACACAAGCTCCTGGTCATGCTGTGGGCTGGTCCGTCCACTGATGTGTAAAACAGATAGTGGGTCTGTCACCGGTGTTTTCTTCCCCTCGTTCTTTCCATCTGCTCTCCTTGGTGTTTCGTCTCTGCTCACACACCGTCGTGACACTTTATGCAACACTGAAATGCACTTTCTGACTTAATTTGTCTAGACGTTTTTGCACCTAATCACAACTTTCCCCCATTTCAAATACTTCCTCTGTGAATTCGTTGGATCTAAAATACCACGCTACATTCCAGATGCTAGCTTCTTTTAAGTTTAGTGATGCTAAAACTCTGAGAACTTCTGTGTGAATTTCCTCATAAACTCTAGTATTGTAGTAATCCCAAGAAATATACTTTTTGTACAGCAGACATTATCTGATTCACACATGCAGATACACTCACAAGGTGCTGTTTTAGTTATCAGGGCGTGTTTGCACAACCACGTCTTACGAGTTCTGGGTCATGGCTTTCAAAACAAGTTCATGGAAACAGCTGTTAGCAAGTGGACTCAAGAGATGAGGGACATTGGCAAGAGTTTTTACCTGAACCCAACTTCTGGTTCAGTTTACTCAAATGCTTTCAGGACCTTTTGCTTAGAGGTTTTTGGCCAAATATACACATTATTCATTGAGTATTATAAGTGTTGCACTTGGCTCAAAGGACCAGCTCCTTGGGAAACATTTCATACATTCATACCTAAAGCAGAAAAAGACAGAGTAGGCAACAGTCTACATACCACTCTATCAAGCCCCAGTTTAACAATGTAGAATGAAGAGGCACTGAAAAACCAAAAGAAGAAAAACAGAGTAGCTAGTATTTCCCTTCTCTCCTGTCAGCAGCCAGCTGTGCTGGTGTGTCTCCAGTAAAAATAGAAACTCAGACTCCAAAGTCCAGTAGAAACAGTTGGTAGTTTGATGTGCGGCAGAGCTGGTCTCCATAGTTTTATAATGAATGATCGAGAGCCGCGTGACCTGAGGTTGCTTACCGGATTCTAAGGATTAGTCTGCGTGACTGAGAAGAAGAAGAAGAAAACAGACAGGCAGGTTGGAGGACAGTCAGCATGAGCTAGAGAAGATGCCAGGGCAGCAGTTTTTCGTCAGTTAGATGTATACGGGGGACCACCTACTCTCACAAAGGGACTGAAAGCATAAAACAAATCTTGATACTTTATAAATCATGGGTCATCCAAGTCCATGTAAAATGCTGGCATGTGGGTTTGTTACATTTGGACGGAGCCAGGGTGGCTGTTACCCTCTGTTTCCTGTAGCTGTGCTACGCTAAGCTAACCTGCTGCTAGTGGTAGCTTCATATATACCTTACAGACAGTGATATTGACTGTATCATCCAACTCTTGTAAAAGTATTCCTTTAAAGGTTCAATTTCAATTCAGTTCAATTCAATTTTATTTATAAAGCACAATATCACAATCCCAATTTGCCTCAGAGAGCTTTACAACGTACGACATCCCTCTGTCCTTGGACCCTCACAGTGGATAAGGAAAAATGTTGAAAAAAAAAACCTTTAACAGGAAAAAAATGGTAGAAACCTCAGGAAGAGCAACTGAGGAAGGCCAGCTAAAGTCACAATACATCAATATATTTACTCGTCAGTACCTCTTATGTTAGGATTTCTAATGTTGGGTGGGCACTGAGATTATTATACGGGGCACTGAATTTGATGGATTTTCTGGCAAACAAGAGTTAGTTAGCTAGTACAGCCTGTGGACCCTCTGCCTCACCACCTGGTGCTAAGGCAATATTTCCCCGGAAGGAGACTGGACAGCAGTTCGGACCTTAGCTGCTGTAGCAACCTGAATTCAACCAGTCCAACCACCGCCATTGAGTTCACAGTAGGCTGGTGGCCAGCAGCAGCAGGGTGTCTAATCTGTGCAACAGCAGCAACAGAAAGTTTGCTGATGCAGTGGGGACTTGGGCAGTCTAGGATCAGATCCTCTACAATCGGGAGCTTGGTCTTTCTCTGGCTAAATAGAGGAATGAATCCTAAACCCAAAAATTAGTTAGCATTTTACAATTCCTGGTTCCATCGTCAAAACGTCTGTGGGTTTTAAACGGGTTTTTGTTAAGATGCCCGAAATAAGGTCTGTGGTTAATACAAGCTCAAGAGACTTTATTGTTTTGTTACTACAACATAAAATACATCAGTAAAATTTTATGTGTCTTTAAAGAACAGTTGCTAAAAAGTTTCTAAATGAAACTACAGAACGTCATCTTGCCGAACGTGGCTTTACAGCCTCGTTGTGGTGGTGACGTTAAGTCATACGACTGTGGTGTAGTTTGTTTGTAGCCTAACAATAGCTTTTTAATTCTGGTGATTTAATTTAGGTTTCAAAAATCAAAAAAAGTTGTGTTTATTTGTGAAGGTTATTTTTGCTGAACAAAACGTGTCAGTATTTCTGCAATAATCGAAAATCCAATGGAAAAAATCTCATAGGCATTTTGAGGGAACCAGGGCGACACTAACTTCCGCGTTGGCCTACAGAAAAACGTCATACCTGGAGCACTTTATTTCAGGTGCCAAAGGGCACTAAGGGAAGGTCTGTCTTTGCCAGGCTGCTGCTGCAAAATATATAATATATAACTGAAACATCATGTGTGGACTGTGTTGTGGTCAGTGCAGGTCATTTGTTGAAGTTAGCAGACTCCATTTCGTAACTAACGTTAGCTACTGTTGCAAACTTATAGCGCTATAGTGGAGCTTTAGAGAGACAAGGCTCTTGGGAACGTGAATAATGTCACATCCTTTGGATTGTCCCAGAAAAAAAGGCTGCTAAGGGCAACTAAGAAAGTCTTGGAAAGTCTCAGTTTTTAAGTTTCATTACAATCTGTTCATCCATTGGCAATAAAAATGATTAATACATGTATAAAGTTACATACAGTACCTTTAATGCTGAATCTCAGGATATTGTTTAATGTAATTTGATATAAACATAGACACTGTCTTCATTTCTAACTTTTCATCTGCTACAATACTTTTAAATTTTATAATCAACTAATAAGGTCTGCTCTTTTATTCTGCATCGTTCCCTGCAGGCTACATGGTCCACAGTGCCTCATATGACGACGTTCTCAACAACAGATGGTCCTCCAGACCCTCCAGCGGGACACACCTGCCTGTGGAGAATCTCAAGCCCAATTCCAGGTAACACATCATCACCTTTTGTGTGTATTTATACCATTGTATATGCATGTGTACAAAACACACACAGTGATTCATAGCATCATCTCACACATGGTAGTCATAGAAAAAGCGAACCTGAACTTACAAGCAAAGATATGCTCAGTTGCATGATCCTTTACCCTGACCTACATGTAATGTTTATGGCGAGGTTGCTGCAGGTGCTTGGCTGCGGCTGAATGTTTATATCATAGTCCTGTCATCGCGTAGTACACAGAACATGCATCTTGTGTGGATGTTTGTGTGCATGCATTATTCCATGTTTATGTGGGAATATGTTTCCAATTGTGATATCCGACCAGGCTGACGCTGATGGGAGCAGAGTGCGAGTTGGACGCTGATACTGTAATGTTTGTGTAAGAGATCCGTAAAACCCTCAGAGTGAAGTAAATCAGTTTGGCTAAATAGAGGCAGGTTAGGAAACACATTTGATTCTCCACCAACATGTGACATGCTGTAAAACTCTGTGGAGAGTTTGGAAAATGCAGTGGAACGTTAAAACAGCACATATTATCTGACACTTCCACATGGATACCGTCACCTCGGTCTGTTTCAGTTATTAGAGCGTGTTTCCAAAACTCTGTCTTACGAGACACGGGTTACGCTTTTTAAAATAAATGCATGGAAACAGCTCTTAGCATGTGGACCCAGGAGAGGAAGGGAGAGCTGTTGCCCAAAAACCTATTTTTTGCTCCGTTTACCACTGTGCATAAAACATCTTTGCTTGAAAGTGTAAATTATGCAGGTAAAAGTTTGTGCTGTAGCGTTTTAGCAGATATACTGTTTGATCAATTTCACATGGGGCTTAAGGATCACAATGGGCGCATATCTGTTTATCAGTTTATGATGCAAGTTAGATACTACAAATGGTCTTCTACCACTGGCTAAATACATCCCGATGAAGCACTGGAAGACAGCTGAATAAATGTCAGACAGGTGAAACTGCTAGCAAGCTGTATGTCATACTACAATCTGGTGGAAAACCACTTTCAGATGTGTGAGTTCATCAAGGATAGAAGTATCCTCTTGCACGGTGGAGGCGCAAATCTGCTTGAGGTGTTATGATAGGTGTCTCATCTCGGGCCTTAGGTAACCAAACACCTGTTGCTGAACACAAACAGAGCTGTGTGCATTGGGTAAAGTTTTCCAACAGTCTGCAGAGAGGGATTCCCTCCCTGACAACCGGTTTGTATTCATGATAGTGTGCCTCCCGTGGTTACGGTTGATTCTGGGATGGTTTCTGCGACAGGGTTGGCATTTCCCATGCTGCAGGCTCCTTCTGGTTGCCAGAACCACTGAGCTACTAAAGTACTGAACACGCACAGATGTATGTACACTCACGTGTGGATCCATGGGTTTTTCTGCTCATGTAAACTGAAATGTAGTGATTTTCAGGACTCATCCCACTGGATGATTTTACACTTTGGATCTTTATAGAGATGCATGTCATTGTTTGAAGCAATACTTCACCCCCCTAATTACCATTCGTATATAAATTACTCACCATGTGTTACTCTGAATATCAGACACAAGGGTGGACTCACAAACGCAGACTGAGACGCAATCCAGAGTTCAGGGTTCCTAAACACAGTCAGGGTCAGTATACAAAAGGCAGTCAGCACAAGCAGAGGTAACCAAATCAACAGGCAAAAACTCACTGGTCTGAATACGAAAAAGGTCAATCTCACGAGGAATACATGCTAGGACGAACACCAGAAAGCTCACATGAAGGACAAGACAATCTATCAGAGAACAAAGGGAAGACACAGACTTATATAGAGGGGATATAATGAGACACGAGTGAAAGCGACTTGACAGGACATGGAGAGACAAACAACAGACTTTCAAAATAAAGGAGGAGAACAGCACATCACATTCAAACCCTGACACTGAATTTGTGAAAAAAAAAAAACTTTCTTGCATGCCTCCACAGTGAACAAGAAATCCCATAACGGAGAAACTTCTTGATGAATTGGGGTAAAAGGAGGCTGCATTAAACAACAGCAGGACATCCATTTACAAAATATTACGCAACTTGTACAGTATAATCCAAGTCTCATTTATCCAGGCGTATGCTCAGTACTTCCCAAACTCATGCATTTTTGTTAAAACCTTACTATTTGAAAATGAACTAAAGGTGAAACTTGTCTATGCTCTCTTCAAAGCCAGACTCCATTGACAAAACGAGTAATTTTACCTCACAGAACGCAGGAGCTGCTGGTCTACCGCTGCCTCGATTAGTTGGTTAATTTGTGTTTTTTTGTGTGACTTTGGTGTTTCAAAGGGTTAGTTTGGATTGACCAAAATCACAAAATAACACAACAACCAACGATGGAAGTAGCGGTCGACCAGCAGCTCCTATGTTCTGTGAGGTAAAATTACTGGTTTTATCAATGGAGTCTGGCTCCTTGTCAGAAAGGGCTGTCTGTTGGGAAGCATAGGGCATACGACTGGATAAATTAGACTTGGATCAGACTGCACAAGTTGTTTGTAAGTCTGCAAATGGATGATTTGATGAAGTTTTGTTGTTGTTAAGTTCAATTAATCAAGAATTTTCTCAATTTTTGGACTTTCCATTCACTGTAGAGACATGCAAGATTTCTTCACGGATTTAACGTAACATGGGGTAAGTAGTTGCCACATCGATTTTCATCTGAAGACAAGAAGAGCAATGCTCTGAAAGAAGCTGAGCGATGTCTGTATTGAAAGTTTCAAATGGCCAGTTTGGCTCAATGCAGCGTTTTGTGGTCTATTCTCTGTTTTTACATTCTGACTCACATTTTCTTTTTCTTTTTTTCTACCTTCTCCAATATCTTCTCCAGTTTCTTCTTTCATTACATCATCTCTCTGCAGCTGCCTTGCTGCCTCTCTCCTCTCTCTCTCTCTCTCTCTCTCTCTCTGTCCGCTGGTGATATGTATTTTGGTCACTGTTGTCACGTGGCTGTGGTGATTGGATCCAGGCCTCGTGGCTGTACGTGGTGAACGTTTTTGGCTGGGGATTGACAGACCATGAACTTACTGTGTGCGACCTTGCAGACTGAGAGGGAGCACACATGCAGACAACACTGCATTACACACACTTGCACAAACACATCTGCTGTGGAAAAGTTTGCAAACTCTTCAAGTTGTCACTGGCGGTGTTGTTTTTAATCTGATAGGATTTTATAATTCCTCCACCAGCCGAAGACAAAGTGAGCTCACTGCTCTGTGAGAACTTCCTCGTCTGAGGACTACTCTTCTCTTTCATCCAATTTATTCTTTGCCCTTCAGCGTATGTACCCCTGTGCTTTACTTTTTCCACATCCCTTCTTTTTTCTGTCTTTCCCTCTTATGTTCTATCCTCCTATCTGTTAATCTCCACTTGTCTAGATGTCTCTTTTTCCCCTCACCCCTCCCTCCCTCCACTCGCCTTCCCTCCTTCTCCCTTCAACACAAGCCAAATAGCCATTTTATTGTGCTGCGCTCACTTTGGATTCATACGAATATAAAACAGACTACTCTTAAATCAGCCTGACTGAAGCATGCCCAGTCATCTGCTATGGTCATTAACACTGTCCACACTTTCACCCAGTCACAACAACACTGGCAGAATGACACTTTAACTACGAAATCTCCCAGTGAATCCGTCTGTTGTGGTTTGTTTTCACTCAGGTACTACTTCAAAGTGCAGGCCAAGAATGTGTTTGGTTTGGGACCCTTCAGCGATACGCTCACCTATGTCACAGAATCAGGTGTGTATCCTGTCATCGCCTACAAAGATAAACTTTAAGATGCCCTATTGACTACAGTTCAACTTTTAGTTAAATTGGCTTTAGATTTTCTTCAGTATGCAACGAAAATATCACTGTGACGTTCATTGTGCTGCAATGCAAGATATTCAAATATAAAACCATTTCTGCAGTAAAAGCCGCCTTCCAGATGTGCTCTGCATTATGTGCACTATGGCTCTTTTCATTCACAAAATCAGGTGAATGCATTAAACCTGCGGTGCTGACTGTGTGTATTTCCTCCCTTGTGAAATGGTCGCATTTTTCTTTCAGACGATCCTCTTCTCATCGAAAGACCACCTGGTAAGTCCATACGCCGGCTGCACGTCTCTAATTTAAGGTCAACGAGCTACTGAAGCTGCGCTGAGGTCTTAAAGAAAGAGACGCCGTTCTGTTAAACAACATGACAACATATAATAAATCTGTGCGGATTTTCACCTTCAACCATTTACCATCAGTAGCCCTCTTATGATTGCTACTGCGTATATGAAAAGGTCATTCTCCTTCCCTCTCTGAATCCTTGCCAGGCTTTTCCTCAAGAAGGAAAATGTATTAAGACGAAATATAGAAGAAACACTAGACACATGAATAGAATTTAAAGGGACAGTTCATGCCCAAATCATAAAATACATATTTTTCATCTTACCTGTAGTGCTATTTATCCATCTCCATTTTTTTGGTGTGAGTTGCTGACTGTTGGAGATATGGGCTGTAGAGATGTCTGCCTTCTCTCCTGTATAATGGAACTAGATGGCACTTGGCTTGTGGTGCTCAAAGCGCCAAAATAATACATTTGAAAAACACAACAGCAATATCTCTCTCCAGAAATCATGACCCAGTTAGTCAAGATAATCCACAGACCTTGTTGTGAGCAGTTTCATGTAGGAACTATTACTGCCGAATGACACTTGCCAGCCATATCACAGCGCAGAAGGAAGTGTGCATCTACTCATGGACAAGTGGCTCATGCTTGTACATACATTATGAGATGTAAACGGGGCGGCTGTGGCTCAGAGGTAAAGCGAATTGGCAGCTCGATTCCCGCCCCTCCAGTCCGCATGGCAAAGTATCCTTAGGCAAGATACTGAACCCCAAATTGCTTCCAATGGCTTGTTCATCGGAGTGTGAGAGCGTGTGAATGGCTACAAGTGGCACCATACATAGTAGCCTTGGCCACCAGTGTATGAATGGGTGAATGTGACATGTAGTGTAAAAGCACTTTGAGTGGTCATGTGCAGTCCATTTATCATTTAAAAATTAATGGTGTCCTCCTTGGCTGAGCTGTCAAGTCAGTTAGCTAGCAGTAGATGCACATTTCCATCAAGCTGAGTGCCATCTAGTTCCATTATACTGTAGAGAAGGCAGACATCTCTATGGCCGATATCTCCAACACTCACTCAAAAACCATCTAGACTGATAAATAGCGCTACAGGTCAGATGAAAAATATGTGTTTTTGCTTTAGGGGTGAACTGACCCTTTAAAAATGGCAAAGTTAAATAGAAAAGAAGCTAAATTAAATAAGACAAATTGAACAGGAGAGCACAAATTTCAGTGCAGCAGACGGTATAAACCAATAATCCCAAATTAGATACTGGCAAACAGAAACGTTTTCAACATTGATTTAAAAGAACTGAGAGTTGGAGCGGACCTGAAGTTTCCTGTGAGTTTGTTTCAAATATGTGAGGCATAGAAGCTGAACGCTGTGTCTTCATTTTTAGCTTTGATTCTGGAGACAGGAAGCAGACCCTCACCAGACGGTCTGAGATGTCTGAAAGGTTCAGAAAGGATCAAAAATGTATTCTGGCCCTTAAACCCTTCAGCGCTTTGTACCAGTCAAAGTTTAAATCATTGTCTGAATTTGGCTGCCATCTGCCATTTAATATCTGACCATAAGAGTTACACCTGTTTCTGATAAAGTTTGATATACTATTAGAGATCGTTTTTAGTGTTCGGCTTTACAGACAATATGTACTGTATTCTCTTTATCCTCTCACCTTCCTCTGTGTATTCATAATGTGTTTATGCATCACATAATGCATCTCCTCCTCTGCTCTTCAGGTGGAGAACCAATCTGGATTCCCTTCACCTTCAAGTATAACTCAGCCCACAGCAGCTGTAAGGGCAGCCAGTATGTCAAGCGGACGTGGTACAGGAAGTTTGTGGGAGTCGTATTGTGTAACTCTCTGCGATACAAGATCTTCATGGGAGATGGTCTTAGAGGTAACGTACGACTTCACCTCTGTTTCAAATCAGCCTTTTCCCAGTGCTATCATTAAAACAATCCTAATCTTGATTCCCACTGCATCCCTTTCCCTCCACAGAGCCATTTTACAGTATAGGAGATACATTTGGTCAAGGAGAGGACCACTGCCAGTTTGTGGATTCCTACAGGGACGGGAGGACAGGTCCAGCCTACCTATCGAATTATCTGCCCTCAGCACAAGGTAAACAAGTTGCACATTTGTGGCCTTGATACGTAGACCTAACCTATTATCATTTTTTCCATGCAGTCTGGCTCCCCGGCTTCTTAATGGACCAGCTGCATTGATCTTATCTGTGCAGAATACAGACGCACACTAGTGTTTAAAAGAATACTTGTTAAAGGACCTACCAGGGTTTTGCATGTTTTGGCCCAAAACCTCACATGCTTTTCATTACTGCAAACCATTCTCCTAATTATACCATAACATCTTAGATTAATGCTGTAACTTCCTAGCAGTTAGTGGTTTCAGGTCATATCAGTACATAGTGAGAGTTCCTGAAACTTGCTTGGGGTAAGTAATTCACCACAGTGAGGATCATTTACTGGTAGTTGGCTTTTTTCTATTAAAGTTACATTAGCCTAATGAGGTAATGTAGTTAAAAGTGTTGTGAAAACTTTCTCTTGTTGTTGTGTTTGACATCCAAGACTTCAGTCAGCTGTTATTTAGCAATGTTTTCAACGTGAGAAAAGACTATATTTTTGCTTACTCTTTACCGCCTGGGTTTAATTTCTCAGTAACATACCTGGTGAATGCTGTAGATGTACTGTATGTTGGACTTCAAGAAATGACACTAGGTCGTTTGTACAAGCAGTTAATTGCAACCAATATTCAAGTTAAGTGAAGGGAACGGGAACAAAGGAGGAAGTCAGGTGACATAGTATAAAGGGCGACAAAGACACAGGACTTTGACCCAGGACACCGGGATTCGTGACCCATGTGAGTCCAAAGGTCAACGTTATTTCTTTTCAGTTTAATGCCCCCTAAGTGCGGTTCATTTGGGCAGGTGTGAACACAGCAATCACACTCAGGTGCACCCAAAAACAACTGGAACAAGACCTTCTTGAAGAGGTGGCCTTGGTCCAGTTACAAACGAACTCTGGTGCGGTTCCTTTGTGGTGAGAACGTGTTCAGACCAGACCAGACCAGATCTGAACCAACTGCAGTCACGTAACACATTGTTTGGGTTAAACATGAGCATGTCACAGTCCTGGAGGATTATTAATGTGCACCTCCTCCTGTACTGCCTTAATATGCACATTCAGCACATCCAATGCATCAAAACATTGTTTTCTAGTTGGAGCTGCGCCTCGTTTTCAAACTGTATGGTTTGACTAAAATGAACAATGACAGCAATATAGTCCACGATGAGCAGCGCTAAAATCAACCTGCGTAGTTGTCCCTCCATTGTGACATTAGAAAGTGTCACATTTATCTTGCAAGTGTACTCTTCTTCAACGTTTTGTTTACTTCCTGCTTACTTCTGACCAATCAGGAGCAGCTTTCTCATGCAAGGCATTTGATCTGGTCCGCTTGTAAATACTGCCGTGAGAACACGAACCAACTCTAGGCAATTATGCAGCTTTGTAACAAAATTAGTCCCCGATTCAGACGAAAGCAAGATAACTCTAGGTCTGGAAGCACCCTTATGTTACATTCTTAAGGCCACATTGTCACAGTATATCATCACACCATGTCATCACAGTATTTTAATACTTACTCTGGCATTTCTCAGCCTGGATCACATTTTTCCATGCTTTTGTGTCTAAGTGACTAATGGGAACAATTTCTGAAACTAGTCTAGTACTGAGACAGAGTGCTGCAGCCAGCAGCGGCAAAACAAGCAACGGTGTAACAACACAGGGCAGGTGCGCCCCTTCAGTTTACTTCTCAGACTTCTCATTAGCGAAACTTGGACGCAAAACAGAATGGAGCAAGCTAAAGGTACAGAAAAACATCACATATCTCTGTAGTGTCCTGTCATTAATGTTGTAAAACACTCATAATGACAATCTGAGCCTGTCTGTGGTGAAAACAAGCACTTTAAATGGAGGTAAATTGACAGGGCGTACCTGCCCCGAGTGGTTACATACAGTAGCTCAACTGTAGTCTGTTTCACTGTTGCACGCTGCAGTGCTTCGACATCATACCGGACCCCTTTTTTCCCCTTTAAGACTGGGCTACATCAATATTTTTCTTATTGTTAACTAAGCCAGTGAAAAGGCAAAAGCTTAACATTTTGTCATCTGCCAATGTGAGGCTACTGATTTTCCTACCCTATTTGTGGCACACAGCGTCAAGCCCATTGAATGGGTCACATATATATTGTTTCATTTTTTAACAAAGCTCAATAACATTCTTAACAAACTGGGTACTGTAGTTTTAAAGTAAACATTATTAAAACTGTACTAAATGATGCATTTGTTGGGGACTATTTTTAGCTGCGGAATAAGACAAATTTGGTGCACAAGTGAATATTTACAGGTCGGTGTACGTGCGATCTTATTCAAAATAACCTTCAGTGCCCATTTTATTATAAGGAACAGGTCACCCAGTGCAGTGGTGTGGCTCATTGGTGTGTTTTTAATAGTTTTGGACAAAATGTGGTACAAATATTATCACTTGATTAAGTGAGTGTTATACATGGATAACGGCATCATAGATATGGGTAAGAAGGATCCTGCTACACCGACTAGTGTGTTTAGAAAGCCGTTATCAGCATATTAAATGGTCGGGTTTTTTATTGTTACCTGGCAACGGAGGAAGTCAGCTGATGTAATGTTAGTACAAAGAGTGAGAGTTTCCACATAGAGAGGCTGGTGGGAAGGCGGATGGGTCAAACACAGGACTTTTTCCCAGGAAACCAGGTCCCGTGTGAAACCAAATGGCAAATGCTGACCTTTTTTTAAATACGTGACATGGTGTTTATCATGCAACATATGTAACTTATGGCACTTGACCTATGCCACATACTTATTTTGAGCCAAACCAAGATGCATTTTCTGAACCTAAACACCTTGTCTTGGGCGCTTTAACTCAAGAAAAGCAAAAGTGAAACCTAAGGACACGTCTCCCAGTGCCAACGGGTATTTATTGCTCTAATAACAACATTCTGAAGATATGTTTCGGTGTAGCAGGACTCTTCTAACCCATATCTATGACGCTGATCACCATGTGTAACACCCACTTAATCAAGAGACATTCAAATTAGGTGGACCTGACAACAATGGAGGTCTACAGCAGGGAAGAAAAGCTTCATCAGGCATTGGATACACAGACAATACTTGTCTTTTCATAAGATTTGTAGAATAAGAAGAATATAGAACATGATTTCATATGCAAGAGGCTCTTGAAGACTACAGAATTGTCATCAAGTCAAGGAGAGAAATAAGAAAGTGATTATATCCAGACATGCTCACTATTTGCTGCATTCAAACCTCCTGATACATGTCTTTAAATGATTCTTAACAACATCATCGTTTCTTTGTTTTGCAGGATTTTATCGCGCCTACAGACAGGAGCCAGTCTCATTTGGAGTTATTGGCCGACGCACAGCCCATCCATTCGTGGGCTGGTATGAATGCGGGGTGCCCATCCCCGGGAAGTGGTAACACAGGAGACATTGTTACCGAGGGCAACCCTTCTGCATCCTGCTGCAGGCTCTTACCTTCACTGTCCCTGCCCTTAAAAAACAGACTCTTGCCTGCCGCAACGAAACAATGACACCACTACAAATTTATTACAGCTTCACAGAAAGAGAATATAGTACTTTTTAAACAATTCAATGTATATCATTACAATGCACTTTTTATATAAAGCAGTCTGTATATGAGGGGAAAAAGAAGCATGTGTGCTCTTGCTCAGTTTAACTCTTGTCTTAAAGTGTCCTTGTACTATTCCCAGCTATCCCAGAGACAGGTCCTCACCCAGTGTTATTTATCTCATCAATAATGCACACACGCGGTCAAACAAGTGACATTGGACCAAAGCACAAGCTGCAAAGCAAACTGTAAGAATGGGCACTCAAGGTGTGTATAGGTCTGTTAATTTTCAGTCGTGAGATTTGTATTTCATAATGTAACGGCTTCTGACAGCTACTTTTTTTGTTTGTTTATTTGTGTCCTTAAGCCATCATACTGTTTTACTGTTTTAACACCTTTTTGGTATTCACCAGAATTCATTAAAAGTTACTGTGTAAGTTTTTTTTTTTATGTATACGGACAAAGAATAAAAGACCAAATATTTGCTCAGGAATTGTGAGAGATTGAATAAAGGTGTTATGGAAACCACAGCAATCCAAAAGCATGAATCATATCATATTGTCCCGCTGCCACATTCTTTTCTAGCAAAAGCTTCCACACGTGATCCAGATCTACTTAATCAACCTAATGGAAGATTTGAGTAACAGAGAGGGTTTGGTGGAGCCAGCTGGAGCAGCAACTGTTAAAAATCAGACGAGACGTCAAAAACAGCATATTGTGGACAGAAGCAGGTGAGCAAGGAGAGATAAAATACCACTTCATTGGCTTTAAAGATGTGAGCGAATGTGGAGGGAACCATCAGCCATGTGTGGAGCATTAACACACTGCCCCATAAATATACAAATTGGATTTGTAATGCATACCTTTTGCACCATAATTAGATTTGGCTTGGTGGAGAGGAACTAAATACATTTACTCAAGTGTTTTCCTTAGGGGAGCAGTGTGTACGGTTTAGGAAGATTTAGTGGTGTCTAGCAATAAGGATCGCAGATTTAGATCTCCTTCAGTGTTCATTGTTCAGGAGGTTTTTACCAGCAGCTGAATTATCTGCAGAAGTCTCTTTCTCTCCAAAATAAACAGACCAGGTGACCACAAACAGGAGACAGGCAGTTGGCACAACATCTGCTATTGTGTACTCACCTTTTTTTCTCTGATAACTTCAGATTCAGACTTTAAGGAGGGTCTTATGAGGAGCCAAATTATTCACAGTGGTCTCTTCCTCTTTAAAACAAACGGACCAGGTGGTTACAACTGGTAAAAACACTGAATAAAGTTTCAGTTATAAAATTGGTTGTTTTTCTGGCACTTCCCATCACAATAGGGCTTTTAACTACGGTGCCAACGCAAAAATGTGACTGGCCCTACCCAAAGCCAGTGTTTGGTTTGTCTGTTTTCGGCTGCTGTAGAAAGGACATGGCCATCTCTGAAGACAAGGACCTGCTCCCTGTGTAGATATAAAAGGCTAACAAAAATATGATTCTTATTTGCAGGTACACACTACACTACAGTGAAGAAAACAATTCCATTTTTGCCGATATATTCCCCTAAATATTACACACTGGACCTATAAGTAGAAATTCATTCATTTCAAAACTTAAGTATTGAAAGTATGCCAAATGTGAGTACTCGAATATCTCGTGAATGTGGTGCCCGGAGAGGCAGTTAGAGCTACAGGCTACAATGAGGCTAAAAGGCGAGCTAGTTTCGTTGTGTTTGAGAACATTGTTGAACGTAAACAGAAGTGAAATGTTTTTGTTGCCATTTGCGGAGCCTGCGCTGCCTACAGAGACCGGACTTTTTCACAGCATATTCAGAGGATGTGTAGCTAGTGGATTGCGAGGAGATGTTTGCTGTATGTGACAAAAACTTTTCAAGCTTAGGAAGACTTAGAGAGCCTTTAAGAAAAAGTACCAATACCACACTGTAGAAATACACCATTAATGTACATGTCCTGCACTGAGAATGTTACTTGCATAAAAGTATGTCAGTATTAAGAAAACAATATGTTTGAAGTACTCATAGTATACATAATGCAGTGAATTAGACCCTGTAAGTGTTATAGAATTAAATATATTACTATTAGATTATTATTAGGGCGACACCGTGTTGTAGTAGTTAGCATTGTTGCCTCATAGCAAGAGGGTTCCTAGTTTTAACCTGGGGTGGGGGTGTTTGCATGTTCTTCTCCGGGCTTCCTCCCACAGTCCAAAAACATGCAGGTTAGGTTAACTAGTGAATCTAAAAATGTGTCAGCCCTGTGATAGTCTGGCGACCTGTCCAGGGTGTACCCTGCCTCTCGGCCAGTGTCAGCTGGGATAGGCTCTACTTGCAAATTTGGTCTTCCTCTTTTGTTTTGGACAGCTTTTGTTTTTCATTTTATCTTACTCTGATGCTGTCCACATGCACTCAACTCCACCATACCCATCAATGCTCTAGCACAGTGGTTCCCAACTTGTGGGTCACAGGGCAAAAGTGGGTTGCAGGTCATTCTGAATGGACTGCAAGTGTGTTGAGTTTGTTTAAAAAAAAACAAAAAACTTTTTTTTTTTTAAAGTACAGTGAATTTCTGGCACAGAGCTTTTATTTTGAAGTGCCGTAGAGTGAGTGACTAATGGAGAGCTATTTGACAGAGACAGCAAACCAGCTCAAAGACATGGTCAAATGCTAGTATGATGCTGAATGTCTCAAACTGTGTGGACCAATTGAAGAGAAATGTGGACCCTGTGGCTGGATCAGTTGGGAGCCACATGCTCTAGCATGTTCTGACTGTGATGATCACCTACGGGCAAACACATTAAGGTGAACTGCGTTGCTGAGACTCGAAGTGGTACCCCTGCTACAGTCCGACTGTAAGCAATAGATCTTTGTATCACTTTTCCCTTATGTTTTGTTTGTATTTATTTATTTATATGTCTGGCTGGTGTCTCAGACAGCTGCCTATGTCACCTACAGGAAGATATGCCACTGAACTTAGGCAGGATTGTGAATATAGGACTTACTTGTGATGATAAGTATTTTTACATTTTTTTAATACTGGTACTTTTACTCCAGTAAAGGTGCTGAAAAATTCCTCCACCGCTGCCTGAAACAGTACCCACATCTGCTGTGTTAGATTTGGAAAGGTCCAGCGTAAAACATTTGTCGAACAGATTTTCATTGGTATATTCTGGATCATCTCAAACTGAATATTAATCCAATTACCTGACAGACGAGTCGGAATTTGCGTCCAATGTTGCTAACGTCAGATACAAATCTTTCACACGGAGTAGACTTTCACTTTCATGCCCAACGCCAGATATGGTGCTCAAGATTTGAATGTTTTGTTTGAACAAGAATTATAGTCCATCTGTGTAAAATAACTGTGATATGAAAAAAGAAAAAAATTTGATCATAAGTGGGTCAGCAGCATTATAAACCAGGTGGAAAATATTTCACAGATGAGGCTTAATGAATGGAGGTCTATTTTGCATGTGATGCCAATTAGTCATTACTACAGTTATGAGATTTTGACATTCATACTTAGGACTGATCGCTCTTTCCGTAAGCCCAATAGCAGAACCAGAGCTGCCCTTCTCAGTGCTTGCCTAAAACTGATTACAACTGTCAGCTCTGACTCGGTGTGAAAAATTGATGACATCCAGCAGCAGCCAAGCTACTCGTTTTCAACACATAATGCACAATTCAGCCTCATAGCAATGCCTAATATATCACTTCTGTTAATCCCCAAATTCCTCCTGGAGTGGAATAAGATTTCTATAACGCACAAGAGACGAGAGACTTTATCATTATGCTATAATGCTACAATTACTCTGCAGGTATGAGCCAAAAACGGAGTTGAAAGTTCACTCAGGTTAGCGCAAGAAATATAGCTGTGAAAGTGCAGACTCTCTCCAAAAATATTGCTTTTATTCCACGATAAGCAGAGTCGATACAGCTCTTACTTCCAGTGCTTAAACTCTGCACAGTATCAAAGGTCTAACCTGCAATCTCTTATCTGAGAGGCACAGGCGATACTTTGTTGAAATTGGCTCTGGTGTGCTATGGCAGTCAGATTTAAAAGACATTAAATGCAGCTTGAGTTCTGAGGGGGCATAAAATATTTCCCCTGGGCAGTGATGGAGAGATAATGGTTGTTTTTGGAGTGATTACTGACCGATTGTCAACACTTTGGTGGATGGTTGTCAGATTTCAAACATATTTTCCAGGTATGCTGTGTGTGGATGAAAGCCTCTGCGTCCATGTGTTTTCAGTGAGTGATGAGCCTCTCTTTGCCCCCAAATATTTTCATTGGCTGCAAGTTGCGGTGCCATTTGGCCTGAGAGAATAATCCTGTGTAATACAAAGCACCATGGAGAGCCCCGTCCTGCTTTAAAAGACACTGAAACACAAAAATATAAAGTGTTTTCTGCAAAGAAAAAAAGAGCAGAGGAGGAAATGGAGGAAAAAAGAGAAAGAAGGAGACAGGAGGACAAACACGCTTCATAAACACGTGTACATGAAGGCTACCACATCTGCTACAGATGTTAGAAGGATAAAGTCATACTTAGACACAGTATGCGTGCGTGTGTGTGTGTGTCCTGGTCAGAAATGATGACTGCTGTCAAGGGGAAGAAGAAAAATAGATAAACCATAACCAATACAACAGGGCGACGCAGAGCTACAAGCAGGAAAACAGGAGTGTGGTCCAAGATTTAAACTCTGCACCATTGCTTCCCCCCCAAAGGCATTGCTTCTTGGAAAGACCTGAAACACAGTGTTTAGAGCACGAGATGCTGAAACTCCTAATTGAGGAATTTTAACGGCCTTTTCATCATAATAAAATAAAATCCAATGCTTCAAACGAGAATCTTGACCGTGTGAAACTAAAACCAGCCCTCATACTGATGAGTTTTGATGTTATATACAATTCTGGTAAAAAAGGACAATGCTTTCAGAATATTTGAAGAGAGAGCATCAAAAATGTAACTGAATGACACGGTGAAGGGTTTCAATGTCACTTGATAAAACTGCTGTTTTCAAGTTTCGAATAGGACATAAAGTAGACTCTGAAACAAACTGAAAACATATCAGCGGATCAAGTTTCTTTTCCACAGTTAAAATGTTAGCAATACAACAAACATGGGCATCATGTTGGGCACCATACACAGTATCCTGATCCTTATTAACTAGCAAATATGAGTTAAGTTTTCAAAGTCATCATTTCTCTAGTCAGGTCCACTAATTGCAACCCGGTCTCACTCCGAAATTGAGAAATCCGGCACTTGGGCAGTGACTTGCGGCGTCAGACAGTGACGAACAAAAGCTTTCCTTTAATGTCGCTGCTATAGTTTAACAGCGCTTGGCAGCGTCAGGGGGAAACATGGCGGCACAAGAACAAAAGTTAAGGCGCCTAAAAAAGTCCAAGTAGGGTGGGCAGCAGACGTAAAACAATCACCAATCAACTTTCAAAAGCCAAACTCTGTTCTTTTTTCCTAAACCTAACCAAGTGCTACTGTAGTCTAAACTCAACTATGTGCATTAGTTGTTGAAGAAAAAAAACGTCAGTTTGCGTTGTTGTACTGGGAACTGCCCATTGGTTCGACATCCCATTGTTCTGACCATATTAAACCCATTGTTCCGAAGTCCCGTTGTTCTGAAATCATCATGATGCCCTGTGGTTAAGGTCTGGTTAGGTTTAGGCACAAAAACCACTTGGCTAGGGTTAGGAAAAGATCATGGTGTGGGTTAAAATGAAAAAGAAAGTGGCAAACACATAAGATGTGAGCCTGCTTCGCCTCAAGCCTTTCCCAGCTGACCCAGAGACGGTGCACCATCAAGGCAGAAATACGCCCCCCGGGAGCCGTTCAGCACCGCGGAGAGCTCCCCACACAACCCAGATCCCAGAGTTAATAACATGAGGTTACGGTGTTTCATTCTCTCCTCTCTATGACACTTATATTTCGACCAGTAGCCTACTTTTGTTGCGTTTGCTGATCCTCTATGGTACACAAATACAGTATAGCCTAGTATAATCACATATCGGAACAACGGGACGTCGGACTAATGGGCTGTCGGACCAATGACATGGACCCATTGTACTGAGGTAGTGCTTTTATTTTGAAAGAGACTGTATGCAAACTGTACATTTACAAGTGTATTTTGAAAGAAGACAATGCATGTAACAGGTAGAACTTGACACGGCGTCCCAGAATATCAATAACCAACACACCCAGAGTACCTTGCACGTTGTATCTGGACGTAGAAGGTCCATGACCAAATGTTGATATGTGATAACGTTGGATTGAGAATGTGTTGTTAATTCCTGAGAAAAATGTGTCTCTTTGGCTACATTTCTTCACAGCTAGCTACTAATGTCAGTGAATTCCAACATGCAGTGATGTAGCCCAATGTAACCTCATGCAACGGTTCGTGTATCTTACAAAAATGCACAACAGTTTGTGTGATATTTAACAAATTAGTGCCCTACAAATTGCATCATTGCATTACATACTTAAGGTTAAGTTACATTGGTTAGGTTTTGACAAAGAAACATGGTGATGATGTACCTTAATGCAAAAACATAGTCCTGAACATCGCTCTCCTGGTAGAGGGTCCTGTTTTATGACCCATTCATCACCCCAACCTGTCTCCCTACTTTTGGTCTTCATACTACTTCCTTCTTTACTCCCATCTTGGCACTGGTCATGTGATCACAGCCTTCTCGATTATGTGAGTATACACAAACTACTGCCTCATCATTACATGTGTTATATACAAATTGTGGTGCATTACTTGTGCATTAGAACAGTCTCTGTAGTGTGTCATGATATGGGAACTCATACAGGAATCGGACCCAAATCCAAGGAGGAGACAGCAAAATCATTTCAGAATTTAATAGAGATGAAGTTTACAGGTGACAGGCAAACAGGTAAACAGGCAACAGGCAAACAAAAATCACAAAGCAACGATGATGAACCAACAAAGAAACAAAGGCAGTGGATTAGTAGGCTTTAAGTAGTGAGTGACTGATGAAGGAAGTGAGAACTGGTGAGCAGGTGAATTAGGAGGAGGTCAGGTAACTGCAGGGCTGATGGGGAAAGTGGGAACAGGTGAACACATGAATAGAAAAAGTCTGAGGGCATCTGGTGGACCAGTAGAGAATGGCAACTAATAGTCTCTGTGGAAGTGGGGATGTGGCTCAAGAGGGGAACAGAGCAGCACAACATGATAGCGTGAGATTTTGAAGTGGAGAAAAAAAGGAAAACGAGGAGACAGGGAAAAGAAGAGATGGCTTATCTGACAGAAGCAGAAACTCTCAAGGTTTGGGGAACATTTCAGTTTGAAAGTAGGTGTGTGAGCTGCACTACACGAGTCTGTGAGAGCCAGTGGTGTCGTGGTGGTTGATGAGGAGGATGTACTGTAGAAGTAGATGGGTAGGTTACAGAGGAGGAAGTCTCCTATATATTCCAGTGGCTTTTTGGCTGATAGGTGAAGATACTGTAAACAGTCAGAAAAAGAGGTGGGTATACCCAGGATACCTGAGTCTACCCTCCACTACACCACCAATGCTACTGCAGGAATGAGTTCCAAAACCCAGAAATGAGTTAGCATTTTAGCACTCCTGGTTCCCTCATCTCAAAGTCAATGGATTTTTGAATGGGTTTTTGGTTAGATAAATGAAATAAGGTCTGTGGTTAGGACATAAAATAAATCCTTAAATAGCCAACTCGAAAGTTTTCCTTTATGTGCCTTAAAAAAGAAGGTTGCGAAGCACCCAATGGCTTAGTGGGTAGAGCAGGCGTCCCATATACGAAGGCAAAGACCTAGCCACAGCGGGGCCATTCCAGCCTGCAGCCCCTTGCTGTATGTCAAAAATCATAATAGTGATGGTTATTTGTGAAGATTGTCTTTGCGCTACAAAATTATGTTTGCCACTAAGTTTATCGTCTGTGATAATCCAAAAACCAAGAAGAAACCAAGGTGATGTGCAATGATGGCCTACGGATAAACGTAATCCCTGCAATGCTCTATAGGGTAAGTACTTAGCTAATAGCTACAGCTAGCTGCTTTAGCTTAGCCACCGCAAAGTAGACCTTTTTTATGTCAGACATTTTGGCTCGTCTAAAGAAAAGCACAGGTGTGATTGATAAGATTAACGATATAAATATTTAATGAGATAATCTAATTTGCTATAACATCAAAAGTAGTTAGAAACTTGGCTGGAGAGACCGATAGTAAAACATTCAAACCAGCATGCTAATAAAACCCTCATATTTAAAAAATAACACAAAATATAAAAGATAAGCTGAAAAGAATAGCTATCCAAAGCATATTAAAATACACAACACATCCCAAAAAAGAAGACAAAGAAGGGCTGTATTATTGTTGCACTTTGCATGACACAAGCCATGCTAATGAGACAGCAGGCATCACAGCAAAGCCCTGAAACTGGAGCACCTAATTTAAATGCAGTCATCATCCATTAATATTATGAAAAACACATTTTCCTGCCACGACAAGTCAAAACATCTGCTGTAAAAATACTCCATTAATGAACAGCAGACATTTGGATCATTAGCCCAACTAACAGCTGTCTGAAAGGATCTGTATCTGCCAGTAAATATTCTAAAATGGCACCTATGTTAAGTGATAGCTGTCAATTAATTCAGTGAATTTGCATGTCAGCTGAGTGCTGACTGACGTTATGCCAGTAGAAGCACATGATGTGCCACTGAAACAACACTCAGATATGTGACGTAATGGCACGAACAGCAGCGGGCTTTGAAGCCAATTTGACATAGTGGCCAAACTGTAGAATTACAACTTCCAGCTCCGCTACATGATGTCATAGGGCCCAAAAAGACTTTTTCCTATTGATTTACATTGTGAAAGAGTCATCTGTAAATCAGTGGATAGATTTTTTTTGAGGGTCATAACCCTCGTGAAGTGACTAAGTCTAAAAGAGCCACTCGATTCAATAATGTTATCCCCATTCAAGTTACAGCAGGGCTAAACTGGAGGTCATGAGCTCCATGATGCAGAAGATCGGGTCATTTTACACCCAGGAAATCTAGCCTTTTTGGCTTCATGCGCCACTGAGGAAATTCATTGGAATGAATGGGGCCCTGCCTTCAACACTGCATCCAGTTCCCTCTATACATCCATAAAAAATACACATAAATATCTTGAGAGAGGTGTTATGGATCACTGCAAAGGTTTGCTGGGAGGCCAGCACTAAGCAAGCTGACTGATCCAACTCATCTCTGGAGGCAGAAAAGTAGAAACTCATAAATGTTAAACTCAAACTGTACAATACCTGTGAACATTTGTCACAAGAAGCTCTGAGAGACATGTCGGAAGGCTTGAGCTAAATTCTTGTTTTCTTATTTTTTTTCATGATTTTCAAAATGACTGTTTGCTTCAAATAGTAATAATATGAATTTAATTGTTCTCATATTTACAAATACTGTCTTGGAAGAGTCTGAATTAGCCCTTGATTCTGAACGGTTGGGGCTCTTCTCTCTAATGAAGCTCATACTGATAAAAGCCTATTTAAGACCACATTTACATCATGTATGCAACCTTTTATGTGTAATGTGTGTTCATGTTAGGGATGTCCTGATCAAGTTTTTTTGTCCCTGATACTGCTCCGAAGCCATTTAATATTAAGTATGTATCTGATGAAACCAAGTCCTGATCTGATGCTTCTATTTTTCTAGGTATTACAGCTGCACAGTGCACACTTAAAGCACATTAAAATTATTAAAAACAATCCAATGCATGACAACTGAAGAGCTCTGCAAAGCATTAAGAAAAAATCCCTGCATCCAAGCTGTTCCTTAATGTGTTTTTTTCCACTGTTATTTTTTTACAGAATAGCAAAGTATGAATAGCAAACCCTCTCTGTAATGTTTTCGAGCTTGTTGCTGTGTTAGGGGAATGCCCGTTCCTTTAAGAGAGTATTCTCCAGTGTTTGTTGCTTGGGTGCAGCCTTTGTTAGCCTTTGTTGAGTGTTTACTTTCGTCGTCTGAACATCTTTTGTGTGACTGATATTTTGCTCGCAGGGCTTTTGCTGCATTTACAGTGGCGTGGTGAATGTGGTTGTCTATGGCACTGCACTGCTGTCTGTCTCTCTAAAACACCATGTGCTAGAGACTCTCACGCTGAGCTTGAAATCAGTGCTCATAACTTCTGTAAATAACATAAATAAACAGTCTCAGATGACATTTTGTTGTCATTTATGGTGTGTGCTGTTTTGCAGCAGGCGGGGTGCAGAGTGGAGGAGAAGCTGAGAATTGCAGAGCTAACAAGGGCTGCACTCGTTGTGTCGCAGTGCATAAAACTTCGCTGTTACATCTGACATGAGAAAACAGATTGGATCAGGTTCTATAAAGCTTAACAAAGCCGATCCCGATCAGTTAAAAAAATGCCTTGATTGGCCCCATACAGATGTTTGAGATTTGATCAGGGCATCCCTAGTCCATCTCATAGATGTTTAAAGAGAATTGGATACAGCATCGGCGGTGGCACCCAATTCATTTCAATGAAAGTTACTCAGTGGCGCATGAAGCCAATAAAGCTCAATTTTCATGATAAAAAATGACCAAGATCTTCTGCATCATGGGGCCCATAGAGGATGTGCACTGGAGACCCACACGCCATCTGCATGTTCCATGTATTTCAGCCCTCACAGCAACCAAGTGGCTAACTTCCATCCCACTAGTCCATCCAGCTACTGCCAATTTAGCGCTCCACTAATTTGAATGGGGATAGAATTATTTAATCGTGCCGCTCTTCTAGACTGTAAAAATGTTATGGGACCAATTGGATCAAATCCAGACAGTGACATAAGTAATTTTGTGGGGATTGAGACTCTCAGAAAAATGTACCTACTGATTTACAGACATCTCTTTCACAATGTAAGTCTATGGGAAGAAGTCTTTTTGGGTCACAGGACATCACGTGACAGACCTGAATGTTTTAATTCCCTGTTTGGCTACTTCTAAAAAAAATTGGCTTCAATGTCCAGCACTGTTCCTGAGGGCTTGGTTCATTTAGACAGGGTGGTCCTCAGGGAAAAAAATGCACTCCACACACATCAATGAACAGACAGGGTTTGGCTAATCAAGTGTAGGATCACTGATGTTGTTGTCATTTTCTCTTCTCATTAAGAATTTACTTCGTCATCCTTCAGCCTCAACCTTTGGATTAAGAGCTGGATTGTGATTTGTTGCATCTGCTTTGATCGACAAGCCAAGAGCTGACATCAGTAGACAGAAGGATGAAATGGTGACCGCCGTCAACATCAACCCCATGTACACATAAACAAAAACACACGCACACACAAACGCTGCCTTTCAAATCCATCCAAAGATGTTGAAATTTCGCTTCTTTGCAGCCAAGCTAACACTGTGACATCCATCCATAATGACACGGCACTAAAACATCATGTGTCAGCTATTTTCCAGTGTGTGTCAGTCAAGGTCCGTGCATGGAGCAAACTGCAGATCCTTTATATAAAAAAGGGCAAAAGGCCACGCTAGCTTGATTGAGTCCAGGCCCAGCTGACTTTCCACACGTGGATCCTACATTATAAATTCAGCTACTTCTCAAACTCTGGCTGCTCAATGTCAGTGAGCTCCTCCTGGCTTTATTGTGTTGATTTAGAAAAAGCTCATCTTCATACATTTGAATATCCCACAAAATTGCTTAATTACAGTCACATTAAAATCTCATATGTAAAAAAATGTGTGGTTGTGAAAGAATGCAGGTCTTCTAACTGTTTTCCACATGCTGCCTTTTTTTTTGTTTCTTTTTGATAGAAGTGGGTCACACGCTGTTTGGGCTGGAAAAAGTTAGACTTCATTCTAGAGAGCTGAAATCATTGTAAGAGGAATCAGTTGAAGGTTGAAGAGAGAAAAGCAACAGAGAGGGGGAAAGGGTGAAAAACAGACACCAAGAATTTTACAAGCAATGTCATGTTGTATTTGTGTGCTACGATATTTAAAACTTTGGTAAGCATCTCATTTTAGAAGCTTTTTTTTGTTATATATGTTGAAATTCTTTTTAGATCCCGATAGCAGCCAATAAATTATTGATTCATTCATCTTCTAACCGCTTCATCCTCTTGAGGGTCGCGGGGGGGCTGGAGCCTATCCCAGCTGACATCGGGCGAGAGGCAGGGTACACCCTGGACAGGTCGCCAGACTATCGCGGGGCTGACACATAGAGACAAACAACCATTCACGCTCACATTCACACCTACGGACAATTTAGAGTTATCAATTAACCTAGTCCCCAATCTGCATGTCTTTGGACTGTGGGAGGAAGCAGGAGTGCCCGGAGAGAACCCACGCTGACACGGGGAGAACATGCAAACTCCGCACAGAAGGGCTCCCACGCCCGGGATCGAACCGGCAACCCTCTTGCTGTGAGGCGAGAGTGCAAACCACCACATCACGTGCCGCGCCAATAAATTAAATGTTTAAAAAAGAAAAAAAAAAAGAAAAAAAAAACAGTATCTGTGGCTGTTCCAGGCCTGTAGACAACTTTTCAAAGTGGCCAAACAGTAACTGCTCAGTAAGTCATGTGATGCCATTGGGCCCAAAAAAAGGATTTCCCATAGACTTACATTGTGAAGAAGAGTCTTTAAATCAGTGGATTAAGTTTTTTGAGAGTCACAGCTCCTGCGAAATGACTCATTTCATATCAGAATTTGATCCATTCAGTCTGATAACATTTCTAAAGTCTGAAAGAGCTGCACAATTGAATCATATTATCCCAATTTAAGTTAGCAGCATGTTAAACCAGAAGTAGCTGGCTCGGCTGGCAGAAGTCTCCAGTGCGGTCAAAGAAAGTCCAAGGTCAAACCATCGCATTTGGGTCAAATGAAATTATTGGATAGCATACTTGTCCATCAGAGAGAGGATGTCCCTGTTTGGTCTACAGATGCAGATGTGCATGCACATTCTTTCAGTGAAAGCCTAATTCAATAGTGAAGAATCCTGCAGAGAAAGTTGCCATTCCAGCATTGGCAACAACTGCCTACACTGCAAAGCAACCCAAAAAAGGAAGATGGAATTATCAAAAAGAGAGCCTGAAATAAAGTCTGACAATACAAAATAAAACAAGTGTCAACATCTACAAGGAGTTTCAGAGATGGACCAAAAATATTACCAATAGTTTAGCCTTCTGCTAACCGGAGCCAAAGGCTCACAGCTGCAGCTTCGTGTAGGCCTGGCTAATGTTAGCTTTAGCCTCGTATCATAGTGTCTCCTCCCCGTCTCTCCTCACTGCTTCAGACCACCTCAAAGAGAAAAGCTGGTAGCAGCTCCTGAGGTAGACCAGCTGCAGCTAACAGGAAAGACTAACAGGTTGTACCTGGTACTCCTGGTACCGCTGTGACACCCAGTGCTGGGGGGTTTGCACTGGCCAAACCCACGCCACAACAGCTGCTGACAGAAAGTCCGTCTCCCGAACTGCTGCCTACTCTCCTCCAGGGGTTAGAGTTAGCTAGCTAATTCTTGTCTCATTAGTGGGCTGATAAACAGAAGGAGGAAAAAAAGAGGTCCTGAGCGAATACGATGCATGAGCTCTACAATTAATTAAGGTTAAAGAACTCAATGTATGGGAAACACTGGGTTAACCGAATGAAGCGTGTGCTTATGCCCTTGGACGCCTGGTGCGAGGGGCTTAGGACAGATAGGGGAGAGCTGCAGGATAGGAGTGTATTTTCCTTCTCCAGATTTTTGTCTACCCCAGCTTTAATAGATTTTGAAAGTGTTTTCTTTTTGTTGTATCCATTTCAGATATACAGTAAGTAAAACCACGAGGCACATCTCCAAAAGGCTTCATTTTTCCTGTATGCTTTATTTTTCTGCAGAATTTGGAAAAGCACGGCCATATTTTTTTGTTAAAAGAATTCAATTTCTAGTCTGAACTTGAGCTGTTTATTATAAACCTGAATCTGTCACTTTCTGTTGCTGTTTTGGTTTAAGCAAAAAACTACTTGTGATGGACAATGAGGCTGTAAGGCACCCAGAAAATACAGTCCTAAGATTTCAGCTCTGTAAGGATAAATAAAAAATGTTACATGTATTGGAGGAGAAACGATATTGGCAGGAGAAAGCATTCGCAGAGAATCAGAGGGACTATCGAGTATCCTCTGCAGTATCAGTTGGAATGACGGGAGCCATAAACAACACAGAGACAGAGAAAATGGCCTGTCCCTCTGAACAAGGTTTTCATGACGAAAAAAAAAGGGGTCTATTGAAAATTAAGGATCTGGGAATTCTCAATTGCTCAGAGACATAATATTTACCGAACTCCAAGATTACATAACAGGCAGGCTGCAGTGACAGAGACTCAGTTGTTTTGCTCTCGGCTGACTGTTCTTTTAATGGGGTTTGGATGAAAGTCGGGACTCTTTTTTGTTCACTACTCTGAGCTCATTGTAAAAGTCAGTTATGAACTCAGCCTGCTGCGCGTTTGCAATGGTATCATTCTTCTGGCACGTGGAGAGCTCATGCATAAACCTAAGAGACTCTGCGGGGGTGAGCTGAGAGGTGAACACAGAGGAGTCAGATATCATCATTATCTTTTCTAATTATCTGTGATTAGGCTTTTGTTACTTCGACAGGGGGCTGGACCCCTAGGGGGTCTTGACAGTTAATGCAGGGGAGACGCCAAATTATTGATTGCTAATTTTCTGAAAGTTTTTTTTTTTTTAACACACATTGACATAAATCCAACATTTTTTGCCTTTTCCAACAACTTATCTTTGTGAAAGTGGAGTTTCCTCCCTCTCCTATCTGACAAGCAAATACAGGACAGGACTGCAGCCAGAGACTGATATGGCCTGCTGCCTGACAACCTCCATCTGCTGGGTTTAACTTGCAATGCAATTTTATATTAGATATTAGTAGGGAGCCACTGCTGCGACTCTCTTTCAGCTAAGAGGTCCTTTGCCTGAAAAACATAACACTGTGTAATATTTAGTGACATCTAGTGGTGAGAATTACACACTGCAACCAGTTAAAACTCCTCCTGGTTAGAATTCCTTCAGTGTTCAGAGTTCAGGAGGTTTTTACCGGCAGCTGAATTATCCTCAAAAGTCTCTCCCTCTTCAAAACAAACACACCAGGTGATTAAAACTGATAAAAACACTGAATAAAGCAGTTTTAGGTTACAAATCAGTGTTTCTCCAATGCTGTTTGGCATGTTGGAGATGAGCTGCTAGCCTAGCACCTGCTAATGTGTGCTCACCTTTTGTCTCTGATAACTTAAGATCCAGATGTTCAAGAGTTTTTAACCAGAAGCCGAAATATCCACAGAGGTCACTTCCTCTCCAAAACAAATGGACCAGGTAATTCACTCATTCACCATTTATCCTGTTTGGGGTTGCGGGGGGTTGGAGCCTATCCCAGCTGACGGTGAGAGGTGGGGTACATCCTGGACAGGTCACCAGACTATCACAGGGCTGACACATAGAGACAGACAACCATTCACACTCACATTCACACCTATGGACAATTTAGAGTCACCAATTAACCTGCATGTCTTTGGACTGTGGGAGGAAGCCGGAGTACCCAGAGAAAACCCATGCTACCGAAGGGAGAACATGCAACTCCACACAGAAGGGCTCCCCTACCCTGAGTTTGAACCAGGAACCCTCTTGCACTGCACCACCATGCCGCAGACCAGGGGTCTCATTTATAAAACAATGCATAGGATCCATATGAAAAATGCACGTACAAACAAAGCCAAAAATGATACATGCCAAAAAAAATACTTGACAGTTCCTACAATCAGGCTTCCACCTCACCATCAGCATCGCCAGTTTCCCGTCTCCAAAATGTCTTTAAACATGGGTCAAAGCTTCTCGCATCAAGTCTGTTCTTATAAATCACATTTGTGTACGAAGTGCTGTACACCTCTTTCAGACCTTGTTTTGTGCCTTCGCAATAATCTAAACCAGTAAAAACACCAAATTAAAGCAGTCTCATGTGTTTTTCCAATGCTCCCATCACACTGCAGACAATGGTGACCGATGCAAGGATGTGAATAGCCCTATTTAGAGTCAGTGTTTGGTTTGTCCATTCCGGGCTACTGTAGAAAAACATGGCAATCTCCGTTGCTGAGGACCCGCTCCCTGTGTAGATATAAACAGCTCAATCTAAGGCAACAAAAACACAATGATTCTTATTTTCAATTGATTACACATTAAAGAAAACATACTTGTTATATTTGTATTCCATTGCTGCCAATCTATCCCCCTGAATCCTACACACTGAACCTTTAAAGGTTAAAGTTACACACAAGAAGTGAAAGTCTGAAACATAAACCTCAGTGTCTCATATCCTATTGTGCATTATTGATGCAGGAGAGAAAAAAGGCAGACACAATATGGTGACAGGGAGCTTAGAAATTAGAGACATACCGTACTATTCATGTCATGGAGCACTGTGGAAGTCTTTAAACTCCGCTCCTGTTGCCCAGAAAATGTTGCCAATGTTCATTCAGCTTTAAAAAGTAAACACACCCTATTATGAAAGCGCTGTTTAATGTTTTGGGCATACCGCAATCTAAGGCAGTCAAATAAGGATAACATTTTTAAGGCAAACTAATTTCCAGGTAATCAGGTCAGGCTAAGAAAAAGTGTTGTAGCATATCCCAGTTCTGTCAACAGCTTAGCCTAAAAATACTTCACGTGATGGAAACAGATCTGGAAAAACAGAGAGGATTTTAGACATCGTTAACTCTGGGAGAGCAGGGTATTTACTTACACTTAAGCACTGACATTGATTACAGCTGACCTTCCTCTGTGACTGCGTGTGAGGTCTGACGTGCATTTAACATGTCCCACGAGTCATTATATGCAACGACAGATATGCATGCTGCTCATAAACAGCTGCACTTGTGTAAATACATAGCACACATGTACACCTTCATGACACTTATGTGAACAGATCCTTCCAAATCCAGTGGCTTCTAGATAATATTCTCTATTACTGGCCCACAAACCACAAAGATAGAGTTTGGGATTATAGATAATTGTTCCCATGGCTTTGGCGAACTAAACCACGATGTCATCCTATCATACATGGGTGGTTTATACACTGAAGACCTGATAAAGAGGCAGTGAAAGAGCATAACTGAGTTGTGGTGTCTTTACTGTCTCTGTTAAACCCATAATGAAGTCAATTTTAGACACTGTGATCGATTAATGAGTCTCCGAAATTCCTGACTGCCAGAACTCAGAGGCGCTTTAGATGCTGTAGTGTCTTCTGTCATGAACTTCAGTTCTATCTCAGCTGCAGAAGAATGATGCAATTTATTATCATGATTTGCTCCTTTACTGTGAGAGGATGATGAGAGCGTTAAAGGGATAGTTTGGATTTTTTTAAGTGGGGTTGCACGTGGTACTTATCCATAGTCACAGCATTTCCCACAGTAGATGGCAGTTGGCACCCAGTTTGGAGAAGCAGACAGGAATACTGCCACTGCTGTGCATGTGGGCAAAATGTATTTTAGCCCCTTAAAAAAAATCAATATCAGTTCAGACAGCAATTTACAACCAGGAACTGAAGCTTTTATATTGCTCTTTTCAAAGCCAGACTCCAACACAATGGCTACGGATACATGATGGCTTCTCATTCAGAATGAAATGAATCTGAATGAAATCATTTGGAATTAAAGTCTTTCCAAGTAGTTTACATGGGAAATATTAATTCCGAATGAGGGTTTACATGGGAGATCAGTTTAATCGCCTTTAATCGGGTCTGCGCAAGGTTTGGGGCAGGGAAGGTTTCTGATTGGATAGGGGTGGGGCGGATGTTACGTGTTTACGTTTACCGGAAGAAAACACTGTAGTCCTCGCTCCGGATAACAAGATGCTTGACGACGCCGTTCTTAGTGCCTTTTTCGGGCGTGTTTTGCTTATATTCTTGAAGCAGCAGTACAACAACAACCTTGTTCTGCTAATGCTTCATCTGTTGAGCAGGAGAAGGGAGGCAGAAGACCGTGCTGTGGCGAATGGAAACCGGTGAGTGCAACGAGTCCGACTGCTCTAGCTCAGCCCGTTGCTATGCAGCCCGTATGCACGCTATTTACGTCATCGCACCAGAAGGGCAAGGAAACGAGCATGCGCAGAAAGACCGGAATGAACTTCAATAAGGAATAAGGAGTGTTTACATGCACACAAAATTCTTTCATTCGGAATGACAAACGGAATAAACCACCCCCTTTAATCGGATTTAATTTTCAATCGGAATGACCGTTTACATGACCACTTTTAATCGGAATGGCTGTTCATTCCGATTAAAAGTGGAATTAAATTGTCCATGTAAACGTACTGACTCTCACTCCAACCTCGTCACATATTTATGTTTGGTCGTGGAC